>NW_028289392.1:300000-406418 GCF_059628265.1 Tinamus guttatus
ATTGAGATAGATGGAACTTGTTCACATTTTGAAACTTTTTTTTTTTTTCTCCATGGTAATGACACTTACAGGCTTTCTGCAACTCAGAAATTTAATTCTGGGATATGGGATAGCTGCTGTCAAGAAGTACCAACTATCTGATTCTACATAACTGAGATGACTTCTGCCTCTCTCTCCCAAAATTCACTGCAGGTCTCTAGCAGATTAAAGACAAATATCCCAGCAACCTTCACAACAGAGATATCTTGAGATGCATTAGAAAAGAATGATTAGCTTTTGTTTGTTTTAGCTGTGCTTTTGATGGGAATGTTTTAGCAAAGATGATTAAGGGACTGGAGCATTTGTCATATGAGGAAAGACTAAGCGAGCTGGACCTGTTTAGTCTGGAGAAGAGAAGGCTGAGAGGAGACTTGATCAACATGTTCAAGTACCTGAGGGGTGATTGTAGGGAGGATGGGGCCAGGCTCTTCTCCGTGGTGGCTGGTGACAGGATGAGTGGTAATGGGTGTAAGTTGAAACACAGGAAGTTCCACCTCCATATGAGGAAGAACTTCTTTCCTGTGAGGGTGACAGGGCCCTGGAACAGGCTGCCCAGAGAGGTTGTGGAGTCTTCTTCTCTGGGGATCTTCCAAACCCGCCTGGATGCCACCCTGTGCCACGTGCTCTGGGTGTCCCTGCTGGAGCAGGGGGGTTGGACTAGATGACCTCTAGAGGTCCCTTCCAACCTTAACCATTCTGTGATTCTGTCTTGATCAAACCTTGCAGAATTGCAACTGTGCCACCTTATCTAACTTACAGTTTCCTTGCAGACCAAAAATGTATATGGAGTGCCAACATTTTGTCTTGTTTTTAAAGGACAGGTTTCGAACTCACGTGAGTGCTCAGTAAAGAGCTTTTATTAATGTTCATATCCTGTAACTGGTTGCATTAGATTCAGAGACATCTAGAAAACACTAGGAGAAATTTCGCAATCGATTTTGAGCTCTCCATTCTCCAAATCACGTTAGATAGGGTAATTTGTTAGTCTAATTCATTTTGCTTGTAGCTGTTGTAGCTAAGATGAAGTGGACCCTTTCTAAGTTCTTCAGCCGCATGGTATTACATCATTTGTTAACCCCAAATGATGTGACAGGCTTTTTACTGAGCTGATAAATTTTATCAGATCACCCTGAGATTTGTTAAGTGAGACAAGCCAAGGCAGACTACTGTGGCTCCAACCTTGCCCACAAGCCTCTGTTACGGCTATGCTGTGCTCTAACCTGCTAGCACAAAAACGTCTTTCAACCCACTGGAAATGTGTGTTTGGGAACTTGGTATTCTGCAGGTTATTACAGGTCCTTGAAGCCTTTCTCCTATAAATTCTTTATTAAGACACTAGGGACAAGGGAAACTGGAGAATTGCTTTATTAAGTTAGAGCTGAAGCCTGAGGCTTTTATACTAGAGCGCTATGAGTCTTACTGTTCACAAAATAGTACCAGCAGAATTTTGTGTACAGATTGTTTTTTGGTTTTGTACTAAGATGTGCATAATGGAGGTGACCTTTGCACCTTTTTAAAATCGGAGTTGTTTCAGAATTAAAAGTATTTCTAATCATAATTGATTTTAAGATTTTATACCCCAAATGTAAGGTATGTGTGAAAATTTTCAGTTGAAATTCTAAAAGGGAATTTAGTTACAGTGTGAACAGTGACAAGTCCTAGAATCCAGATGCCCTAAAACAATCTGTTCTGCTATGTCCATGCATTATTATTCCTGTTATAGTGTGATTTATTATTTTTGAAAATTATCAGAATTGTAGATGTAGCATTCAATAGATCTTTGATCTGATAGTAATTGAAATTCTAATCCCTAGTGAATGATACTATATGAAGGCTTGAGGATTGAATTCAATTTTAAGACGAGCAAAAAAATTGTGAATATTGTAGAAATTACAGAATTATATCCAGGAAGCTGTGAAACAATTTGGGAATCCCAGCCCACCAAACTTGCACTACAAAGAGTAATTACATGCTTCATGATGAAGAGTAGTCTCTCTCACTTCAGGAAAGACATTCACTCAAGTGTCACTGTTCAAAGGGACTGGTTACTTGATTTGTGCGACTCTGAGTTTAATGAGAGTCAAATGGATTCTTGAAAGAGGGTAGACACATATCAAGCTCCCAAGAGAGTACATTAATTTAAGAAAGAATCTCTATGTCCTTCCAAAAGTATTAAGGAAAATTTGTCTTTCACACACCACTCCTGGTGAGTGATTTCTCTCTTTGCCTTTAACATTGCTTTTGCAAATATTTCAGAGTCCAACTGATGCTGTTTTGATCCACTAGAATTTCTACAGAAAATTTGCTCCACTGCTGGAAATCATTGAACACATTCGGATTGGCATTGCCAGTTAAATTTCCTCTGAATAAAAAATTATTTTTGCTCCAGGTCAAATACTTATTGTAGACATACCCATTCAAGCCCAGTGCATACCATATAAACAGCATGCTGCAACTGAAATGGCAATGGAAGACAGGGGAAGTAGGTGAAAAGTTTTCTCAAAAGTTCAAGAGAGTGTGAAATTTGGGGGCATTTCTTATTTTTATCATATCCATTTTCCTTCCTTCCTAATTAGAAGCAACTCAGAGAAATAAGTATCCCCAAAATCCCACAAAAGCTTTTAAATCCATTGTGGTGAAGATTGGTTTGATTGCTTGAGCCCATAAAGATACAGGTGGCATGTTTTAACTTTCTTTAACCTTTCACTGAAGTTTCAATACTCAACCTTTTTACATTTGTTAGAGTAGCTATAAAGGGTATAGGAATGATGCTGCTGCAAAGAGTTACTCCCACAGGCCTGTAGAGAAATGCTGTGCTGAGGATCTGCACCACCTGCGCCTTGCTGATAATGTACAGGGGAGTGTTAGCGAATTGTCCTTGGCCGGCGGGGAATGAGGAGCTAGCTGGGAAAGAGTAGCTAGCCACTTCGGGTAAACAACTTTGCAGAGCTGAGAAGAGCCTATGCGGCCAGGACCTAGCAACCCTCCTAGCAACCAATCATAACGAGCCTGGAAATCCCTCAGATGCTTGTAGGTATAAATATACATGCACTTCGGCTAATAAACGGAGCAAGACCTAACCTCATATTGAGTCCGTGTCTTGTAATCCGGCTCGGCTCCCAACATCTGGCGCCCGAACAGGGACCTGGCACAACGGTGCGGGATTCCGGAAGCGACGCGGGGACCTGGCACAACGGTGCGGGTATTCGGGGGACCTGGCACAACGGTGCGGGAACGGTTAGCCTCGGAACATCGCCTTGAGACGGTGAAGGGAGGCCGGGGAGCTGAGAGGCGGCGGTGAGTGCATGCTAGCTGCAAGCCGGGACCGGGCGCAAAGGCGTAGGTCCGGGGGTGCTCAGAGGGGGCCCCTCCGCGAAGACCGCCTTAACCATGGACTGGGAGGCGGCAACACAGCTGCTATTGCAGATTCTCGCTAAGCGAGAGGTGGCTGTGAGTATGAAAAAACTCTATGAGTTGTTAAAATGGGCCAGAGATCAAGGCCACTTTTCGGATCCTGCCAGTATATTCAGTGTTACAGCGTGGTGGGATATCGGGGATTCGTTATGGAAATCCACAATCAGCGGAAGCAAATCCGCTAAAGAGATGGGGTTCACCTGGAAAGAAGTTAGGAACCATCTCCGTCAGATGGCTGCTGAGAAGAAGATGGCCATGGCGGCTTCAGAAATGTTGGGAGCAGAATCTGAGGTTTCACCATTTAGTGGGGGACTGAATGCTGCTCCAAGGGGTATTGTTGCCAGATCCCGGAAAACTGCGGCTGAAATCGCCGAAGAGGCTGGCCTTGGCTCAGAGTCGGGTAGAGCTGACCCCTATCGAGAGGCTTCTGCTTCTCCAGAGGAGGCAGGATCACCGTCGGGGGCTGAGGAAAGGGCTGGAGTGGCGAGAAAGTCGGCAAAAAGTTCGGGGAAGTGGGAGAGTAGTGGCAGTGAGCGTAATGCAGCCACGGATGCTGCGAAGCAGGCGCTGTTTTTAGTGCCGTCAGAACGAAAGGCCCCATCATTTACGATGGTGAAGCAGGGATTGCAGGAGTCCTACATAAGTTTTGTGAATAGGCTCGTGCAATCCCTGGAGCAAGCTACTGATGAACAGACCCTCTGCAAGCTTTCGATCTGGTGCAGAGAGAATGGGTTCAAAGCCGAGCCCCACCTAGTATTCGAATCCGATGTGAAAGCCAAAAGGAAAGTGGCCATCGGAGCCACGTCCGCCTTTGCGAGCACTTCAGGACCGGGACCGCCGCACCACCGCCGCACCACCCACAACCACTGGGGTTTGGAGATCCATCGCCAACCCCCCCCGCCTCGCCTGTGCCTGTGCCACCTGCACCATCTGTGCCCCTGCTTCTGGACCCGCCCTGGCGAGCCTGAGGAACGGCCCGGCTGAGTCTAGGACTTGTTAGATCGCCTTGAAAAAAGGAGAAAGCGGGGCCGGGGAAGAGAAGGAGAATGAGATCAAGGAGACTTACGTTGCTGAGGGCTTGACAACAGCCAGGGGGAAGGTGCAGGGGAATTTAATCTGTCTTTTAAAAGTGGGAGTTGAAGAACTGTAATGCTTTAAGTGAGGACAGAAACCGTTATTAGGGCCATTGTTTCTATTTGCTATGTTCATCTCTATTATATATTGTATCCTTTGTATATTGATGCTGACACGAGGTATGGTTGAAAGCTGGAAATCTGTATGATCCGTAGAGTCATAAAACTGTTGTGCGAAATAGAATCCAAGATCTTGAGAAAGAAGATGTTTGCCTACCCAGGCTGGGCAATAAGGAGCGCGGAGGCGGCTGCTCAGCCAGGCTCACAGCCGACCTCCTCTGAAAGCAGTTGAAGGCGGCTGCTCGACCGGGCTTGTAGCCAACTTAACTGCAAACATCCTCTAAACTAATTTGAAGGTCAAACACTCCAGAGGAAGGGAGATGAGAAAGGCAGGACCCTCAGACTGACAGCTGGGACCACTTACTGGTATGCACACCTGTGCACCCAGGAGGGAAGGTTATGTGACTGAAGGTGGAGTTTGTCCGCCCCCCGGTCTGCCTGCTGGCACATACTGGCCCTATGTGGCAGGATGCACCGGGCTTAAACAGACAGTGCGGAGAGAGGCGGGGCGAGACTCCTAACACTGAGGCCTACGTTGTCTCTGGGGGGACGCCCGCCGAGTTAGGAGCCTGTCAGCAACCCTCTAATCTGCCAACTCGAGAGAATGTTCAGTCTCAGTGTCCTGCCGACAAGTATTACCTCACGAGTAATTAGGCATACTTTGCTTCTTTAACGTGCTTTCACCTGAATAGCCGTAGCCACTTTGTTCTGTGTGATTATTGCCTAATCCCAAACCCATTCGCAACCTAATTGGCAACGAGGATGGGACTTGGCAATTGAGACAGTGGAACTCACTAGTGGAGTGCACAGCTACGTGAGGTCGTGCCACTGGATAGAAATTGTGTTTGTGCTGTTTGTGTGCGTGGTCTTTAGATCTTTATTGTGTAATATATATCAGCAGAGAGGGCTGAAGAAGCACAACAGGAAAGTGCAGAATTTGAAAGCGGGAAAGCCAGGAATAACTCAGACTATGGCTTTCCCCCCCACCTCCCCCGCCCGCCCCCCCCACCAGTGGAGGACTGGGAGCTGTACTCTGACTTGTATCCTTGGAAAGAGAGGAAACCAAATTGAAGCTATGCACACATAAATAGAAATGGAAATAGAGAACCTTCCAAAATGATAGGGACATCTTAATAATTGATTTAAAAGATTGTTTTTTCACCATACCATTGCATCCTGAGGACCATGACATAGTGGAACATATGAACCAAACGCTGAAACGCCAGCTACAAAAAACAAAAAATTGGCAAGAGCAGTATATGTTTTAAAATTTTTGAGATTACCCCAGGACAGCCTAATCCCTCTGATGGTCAAACACGGACCTGGGCTAAACGGAGACCTGACAGAAGTAAAATTGGGCCCGTGTAAGATGATGCTGAGAGACTGGAACATGGGAAACTGGACGGGACCCTTGGACTTGATAACCTGGGGAAAAGGGTATGCTTGTGTCGTTACAGATACTGGAACCAGATGGGTGCCAGCAAAATGGGTGAGACCTTGGCTGGAAGCAAACTCGCATACATCAGACGTAGCAGGCAAGCAGCCGGTACCCTAGCTGTGGAAGGCGTGAGCCTGCGGAAGAACAACATGGGAGGACGAAGTGTTACTGTCATTATTAGCTGTATATTGTGGCTTTTGGGAGGTAATGTTGCTTTTAACGCTGTTATAGAAGCTGATGCTACTTTTAACACTAATGGATATGTCATGCTTCTTAGGCGGATTGTTAATTATACCCAAATTAAGAGTTGTTGGCTTTGTGGGACAGCAGATCAATTTGAGGCACTGGTGTTAGGTATTCCTCTAAGCAACTGGACAGACCTGAATCCATATAGCCTACTCAATACATCATATCAGTGCACACAGGAGAATGTCACAATGGAAGGAATGCCCTGAACTCCCAATACACCTCGTGGTCGTCTCCAACCCAATCTCGGTGTTTGCCCTCATCATGAAGTGGAAAAAGAAAAAAGGGGGAGAAGACTACCTTGCGGTTTTAGAATGGATCTTCTCCTCAGTTCAACCGCGCAAGAGCGTGACCCCTCGGTTGGAAGCGATGGCTCACATGGTCCACCGTGGGAGAACTCGGGTGCTGGCAATCACGGGGGGTGAGCCGGCAGCGATCCACCTTCCCCTGTAGGCGGCGGATCTGGAATGGGCCTTGCAGCACTCGACTGCGCTGCAGTTAGCGCTCTTGGAGTTCCCTGGGGAGGTGACTTCGGAAAGGCCTGCAGGAAAGCTTGGTAACTTCCTCACCAGCTATTCGTGGGTAGAAAGACCAAAGTGTGTAGAAAGACCTTTGCGTGATGGCCTCACGGTATTCACGGATGCAGGGAAATCCTCCAGACGGGCGGCCATCACCTGGAAGGAGAAGGACCTATGGAAAGCCCACACCCTACAAGCGGTGGAAGGTGACTCATTGCAGACCTTAGAATTGGCGGCTGTCGCATGGGCATTGATGCACTGGAAGGACACGCTGTTGAATATTGTATCAGACTCTCTGTACATCGTCGGAGTAGTACAGCGAATTGAGGATGCTCTTTTGAAAGAAACTTCTAACCAGCGATTGTTCCAGCTGTTTCCACAAATCAAGAGAGCTGTGAGGTGGCGCTTGACGGTGTTCTGTGTCATCCACGTCTGGAGTCATCAATGGACACTAGGTTTGGGGGAGGGTAACGATTGGGCTGACCAGTTAGTGAGCTTGGTGCGTGAACATGGACCACTGAATCGTTTTGAAATCGCCTGTATTGCTCATGAACAGTTCCACACTAATGCCAAAGGCCTGACCTGGATGTATAACTATATCCGATGCCTGTGGAATTGTGCAGGCCTGTCCCCAATGTAGTCATCATGGGCCAGGTCTGGACATTGATGTGAACCCCAGGGGCCTGAAGGCGTTAGAGATATGGCAAATGGATGTAACACATGTTCCGGAGTTTGCTCGACTTAAGTATGTGCGTGTGTCTATTGATACTTACTCGCATGTAATATGGGTAACAGCGCAGCCTGGGGAAAGAGCCCTCCATGTGAAAAAACGTCTCACTGCTTGCTTTGCAGTATTAGGAGTCCCGGAAATGATTAAGACGGACAATGGTCCGGCATATGCCAGTGACACTGTTCGTCAGTTTTGCGAAAAATGGGGCATTAAGCATGTCAGGGGAATTCCAAATTCACCCACTGGCCAGGCCATGGTAGAACAGGCTAATCGCACCTTAAAAGATTACCTGATGAAATTTAAGGAAATGGCGGACCCAAAAGAGCGGTTGTCCTACACACTGTTTGTGTTAAACCATCTCTGTGTGTTTGGAGATGACACGGAACCCCCCATGTGGATGCACGCGCAGCAGGTCCGTAGTCAAAAGATACAGGAATCACCTATGAGTGTGCACTACTGGCACCCTCGAACCAGGTTATGGGAGGGTCCAGCAGAAGTTGTATTCAATGGTCGAGGGCATATGTGTGTTTCTACACCCACAGGTCCGCTATGGGTTCCCAGCAGATGGACTCGCCCTGCGAAAGGAGTCGCGGATGTAAGGGAGCATCCTGTCGAAAGGGACATGCAGGAGAGTGGTGGACAGCAGCGTTGCTGATGTTCTGGGTACTGGGCTTTGGGACGGAAGGGGCTCCAGTGTACCATCCACGGTTGTTTGATCCTCGACAGAACATCTGGGTGACCTTAGCTCGAGAGCTAAATACCACGCGTTTCTGCGCTAGTCTGGCCACCCCTAGTACCCCCTTTGTAACACATCTAGTTGGGGTACCTGTAAACGAGACCACGTGGAAGTATTTCTGGAATGCAGTAAAGGTAATGCCATCGTTGGGGAATCCCCAAACTTTGAAAAGATTGACAGCACTCGAGAACTTGGTAATGGGAATCAACCGTTTCGATCTTTGGAGCCACAACCTGCCTGTAGGGCCCGAACCGCAGGAGATAGAGTTATTAGACTCCCTTAATGCTTCTACTTGCCTTTATCTTAATGCATCGCAGAAGGGTTGCGCTTCGGGTTATAGTAATAATTGTCGCAGTAGCTCTCAGGCGTCCACCTGGTTGTACCCAATTGGCAACAGGAGTAGTTGGGAAAAATGGTGTGGCAAGGTGTCCCACAATTCCTCACATCCGGGATCCAACCCTGTAACCCCTCGGACATTGCCTGCAGGATACTTCCTCATATGCGGCAACCGGACTTGGTCCGGAATTCCATCAAGGCCCATAGGGGGTCCATGTACGGTAGGCCAAGTAAGTATGGCTTTGCCTTGGGTCCATCCTAACAGCACCAGCGTCAAAAGAAGAACTCGGCGAATGACGCGTAGCATAACCCAGACGGAGGACTGTAGTGACGAAGTCCGCCTCTGGTCTAAGTGGGAGGTAATTTTGACATCCCTCTTCGTGCCGGGGGCGGCAGCAGCGCGAGCCCACAAAGTCTTAGACACCCTGTCCTGCTGGGTGGTTAAACAAGCAAATGTCACCAGTCAGGTCCTCTCTAATCTTGCGCTAGATTTATCACAGGTGCAACACGTGGTGCTACAAAACAGAGCGGCCATTGACTTCCTGCTGCTAGCCCATGGGCACGGATGTGAAGACTTTGAAGGAATGTGCTGCATGGATCTGCAGGACCATTCCAGAGCAATCCACCAGCAAATCCAACAGCTGATGGAACACACCCAGGAGATACAGAAAGATGTGGGCTTCTTTGGGCTGGATGGGTTAACTGATTTATTGGGTATTGGTGGGTGACTGAAATCCTCGCTTAAGACAGGACTGATGCTTTTGATTGTTATGCTTTTTGTCCTATGCTTATTCAGCTGTGCCTTCGCGTGCTTAAGGCGAATGCTATCCTTGCATACTCATAAAGCCTGGTTGTTGCAAAAGAAAAAAGGAGGACTTATAGAGGAATAGCTTGGAGACCGAGGACACTTCACGGCTCCAGGCGGTCAGCACAACCCCGGCGTTGAAATGATCGAGAGTCCTTGAACTGCCCATCAGCAAATCAATAAACAACTGACGCTGCTCAGCAAGACGTCGGACTCTTCGGCTGGGAAGATTTTGCAGACCAACATGGACTTGGGAATGGGTGCATGTATTAGTAAAATCGAGGCTAATGTTACTAGTTGTTTTGTTGTTTATGCTTTGTATTTTTAGCTGTGCTTTTGCATGTATTAGACATAAGGTATTCTCGCTTACCAGCAAGGCTTGATTAGTGCAAAAGAAAAAAGGGGGAATTGTAGGGAAATGCTGTGCTGAGGATCTGCACCACCTGCGCCTTGCTGATAATGTACAGGGGAGTGTTAGCGAATTGTCCTTGGCCGGCGGGGAATGAGGAGCTAGCTGGGAAAGAGTAGCTAGCCGTTTCGGGTAAACAACTTTGCAGAGCTGAGAAGAGCCTATGCGGCCGGGACCTAGCAACCCCCCTAGCAACCAATCATAGCTAGCCTGGAAATCCCTCAGATGCTTGTAGGTATAAATATACGCGCACTTCAGCTAATAAACGGAGCAAGACCTAACCTCATATTGAGTCCGTGTCTTGTAATCCGGCTCGGCTCCCAACACAGGCCATCTACCTAAAGTCTAACTGGTCTATCAGTGGGTTCTCATGCTTGTGAGATCAAACCTTTAAGTTGCCTGTAAGCATATTCATGCTTTCCTTGTACAAGAAGTGCTATACTACATAATATTGTATACAAAAGATTTTATTTTATAATCCTTTTTAAAATATGTACGCTAAATGTATTATGTAGGCAATACAGTGTAAGAGACTATTTCCTGCACTCACTATACATAATGAAAGTAGCTTTGTGTGATTATAAAGCTATATTAATTGTATATATATAACTAGAGAGAAGATTGTCATCTGACATTGCAGGCAGCTTAGCAGTAGATCACTTGTAATTAAATTGACCAATAAATAGATAATTAACATAGTTGACTTTAATGGATGTATTTTAAGGGGTTTCAGCTTCTTGCTTATGTAAATGATAGAGTCTAACACTTGTGTGAATAGATCATTGACATTTTCCCTGGCAAAATGAAGGAACAAATTTTCACCCATCTGGATAGAGATGACTCAAAAAGATGCCTGAATGTTTTCTAATTTGTCATAGTGAACCCTGATCTAGGACTTACCAGTATAAGGGAATTAAGTATGAAGCAACAATGAGATGGTAAATATATCGCAAACAATAAATGTTACTGTTACTTCCTTAAATTATTCTTAAGAAAAACTATTTGTATTAAGACCCTTTATTCTTTTACATAATGAGATTATGCATGAAATAATTTCTATGTGAATGTAGTTTTTTTTAAAGTCATGGAATTCTGTGAAAGAGGATATCATTCTTTCTTCCTTCTTAAAAATCTCTCACAAACTAGGGCCAGAAGGGATGCCTGAAGGCTAGAGAGGCCTGCCTTAATCACAGCATGGTTCAAGGATTAGGAACTTCAGCCAGGGACTAAGTGTGTGTGCGCGAAGGTGGAAGGTGGACAGTCCCACCACCGACATCAAGATAAAATTTATCTGATCAGACTAGGGATGCCGTTCCTGTTGTCAGAGCTTCCCAGCAGAGAAGGGACACCAAGCCCTCCATTCAAGCTAAAATTGAAATTTCAGAATAGAAAAGGTGATTGGAAAAATGTGGAGGACCCAGACTGCAAACTGGGTCCTTCAGTGCTATGCTGTTTAGTGAATGGCAGAGCTCAGAGGGTGGTGATCAGCGGTGCCGAGTCTACTTGGAGGCCTGTGGCTAGCGGTGTCCCCCAGGGGTCAGTCCTTGCTCCAGTCCTGTTCAATTTATTCATCAATGACCTGGATGAAGGCACAGAGTGCTCCCTCAGCAAGTTTGCTGATGATATGAAACTGGGAGGAGTAGCTGATACCCCAGAGGGCTGTGCTGCCATCCAGAGGGACCTGGACAGACTGGACAACCGGGTGGTGAAAAACCTCATGAAATTCAACAAGGTCCTGCACCTGGGGAGGAATAACCCCCGACACCAGTACAGGCTGGGGACTGACCTTCTGGAGAGCAGCTCTGCAGAGAAAGACCTGGGTGTCATGGTGGATGACAAGTTGACCATGAGGCATCAGTGTGCCCTCGTGGCCAAGAAGGCCAATGGGATCCTGGGGTGCATTAAGGAGAGCGTCTCCAGCAGGTCGAGGGAGGTGATCCTGCCCCTCTACTCAGCCCTGGTGAGGCCGCATCTGGAGTATTGTGTCCAGTTCTGGGCCCCACAGTACAAGAGGGATGTGGAGCTGCTGGAGAGAGTCCAGCGCAGGGCTACGAGGATGATCAGGGGCCTGGAATATCTGTGCTATGAGGAGAGACTGAGGGAGCTGGGCCTGTTCAGCCTGGAGAAGAGAAGACTGAGACGGGAGGCAGTGAGGAGGATGGTGCTGGCCTCTTTTCACTGGTGGCCACTGATAGAACTAGAGGAAATGGCCAGAAACTGAAGCATCAAAAGTTCCACAGGAAGTTGAGGAAAAATTTCTTAACAGTGAGGGTGACAGAGCGCTGGAACAGGCTGCCCAGAGAGGTTGTGGAGTCTCCTTCTCTGGAGATCTTCCAAACCCGCTTGGATGCAGTCCTGTGCCACATGCTCTAGGTGACCCTGCGTGTGCAGAGGGGTTGGACTAGATGACCTCTAGAGGTCCCTTCCAACCTTAGGCATTCTATGATTTTATGATTCTATGATTCTATGAATGAGAACCTGGACAACCTGACAGAGAAGCTATGATGTGTTTCCTTTGAAATCATATAGTTATATCAAATTTGAGCAGCAGATGGGTATTAAACTTGTGTCGAGTGTTAGTTTCTTTTATATTTGCAAGTTTATTCTGCTCTCTTAATTTTTAACATAGACATGAGCTCAAATTTTTTTTTAAGAAAAGGTAAGTACATTCATTTGTTTTAATTGTGAGCCATATATGCATTGATTTTTGAGCATTTACTGAATGTTGAAGCTTTTGTCGCAAAAATATATAATCTGCCTGTATCTTCTCAAAGGATAAAGTATGATTCCTTATAAGAAGATCTGCGGTTTAAGTATCACCTGGATCTGTTCTCTTAGGTTGTTATTATCAGCAGAGAGTTCGAGCTGTTACAGTATAAGTCTTCTGGGTTTGCCATGCCACGTTGGGACATTTTGGTGTCACTCAAAGTTGGGCACAGTCACTTTATTCTTGTTTAAAATAAAGGTAATATTTTTGATTCTTGCTCCATTCAATTTACTGATTTAGTTTTTTTTTTTTTCCAAGTAAGCTCATAAAAGAAGCGATGCCTACCTTTTTCCTACCTTTTTTTTTTTTTTTTATAGTTATGTAACTGAAGCTCATTTGACCCCTTTAGTCCCTTGTTATCCCACTGGTGCATCAGGAAGCCCCTGCCCTGACTGTAGCCAGTGCTGTGTCTGAAATATCCAAGAACTCGCATTGTCAACCTCAATCTATCTACTGTCTCAATGGAGATTTGCTAATCTATCTACTGATCTCTTGCATTCTGCAAGATAATACAAGACAGGAGCCATCAAAGCTGTAACACTGAACCCAAAGACACCACTATTAGGTGTCTCAAATGCATTAGAAAAACAGACTATTGGTTTCTTGCTTGGGTCCCCACAGCTCCTGGATTCCTACTATAGAGCATTCCTGTGGTACGTTGTATCTGCTGATCATCTCTCTGCTGGCAATCATGTGCTGTTTTTTTTCCTGTAATAGTAGTGTCTAAACTTGATTCCGTGGCTGTATTTTCCTGTTCAGCCTTTCCCACTCTGGCTCTTTAGTCCATGCTGTGTGTGATTTACTGCTACTTACGCCTCACACTGTCAGAGTCAAGTAGGGCCTATTTCTTCACTGTATAACTGTCACGATGGGTATAAAGAGCATCATCTTTGTGGGCCATTTAAACCATTGGTTGCAGGCAGAACGTTCATCTCATCAATTTGATCAAGATCAAAACTACCCTCTTCCCCATTTTCTGTGTGATCCAAAAAGCAAAGGCTATATGTGTCCTGTGAAGAAAGATTAGGAAGAGATGGTAATCAATGCCTCCTGATTCTTACATCCGAATGAGGAAGTTGAGAATAATGAATTTGTATGATGGCTAGCCAGGGGAAAGGGAACTACCCATCAGTTTCTGTGATCTGATGATATTCTCAGGTGACCAGGATAGCTAATTTTTGATATAGAAATGTGAGACAAAATACCTTGAGAAAAGAAAGGACTTCCAGTGCAGAATGAACTTTTTTTCCTCACTGTTCATTAACAACCCTTCAGAAGATTTCAGGGAGTCATACTGGAATAGATTGAGCTGGGGATGATTTCAAGTTTCCCTCAGCATATAATAGCTCCTAGTAATTCATACGTGTATGTGCTTCAAGGACAAAGATACGGTCTGGGTTGCCAATTTAAATTACAGTATTCTGTGCAAGTCAGTGCAACCAATAAGTGCAAAAGTATACAGTGCTAATACATTAATATAAATATGTACAGTGCCTTTATTAAACTTAATATACACATCTATGTGAACCCCACATTTATACAATGGTACTGATAATTCTGATCAGATCATGGAAAGTGGTGGCTGGTGAGTTTAAGGAAAGTTTGCGTGCTGTGAAATGCTATTTGCTCCACTTTCAGATGGGAGAAAGCTACACAGGAGAAGGATGTTTCTAGTGTGGTGTGTGTGCCTGCATAGCTACACTGTATTTCTAGAGCTGTTAGGATTTGTATAAACTTTAAAACAAGTGAAGTCAATTATTGAACTTGTGTTACTCTTTTAATTTAGGATCATTATCTGTGACTAAGCAGATGCTATTCAATAGAAAGAAAGAACTTAAAGCCGGTATTTTTTAACAGATGATTAGGTAACTGCTGTGGCGTTGACAGACTGTTCACAATGTGTGGCATCAAGAAGCTAGCAAAACTATTCGAGAATGGATGCGAGAGGTAAGATCTTTATTTCTGAAGAGTAGGAGTAGATGAACCTGTATAAAACTCTATAAATACTACTTTATCTACTAACCTCTTCCATTTCTTTAGGATATGAGAGTACAGTTA
This sequence comes from Tinamus guttatus, assembly GCF_059628265.1. Taxonomy (NCBI): domain Eukaryota; kingdom Metazoa; phylum Chordata; class Aves; order Tinamiformes; family Tinamidae; genus Tinamus; species Tinamus guttatus. The sequence continues at coordinate 314,690 of NW_028289392.1, forward strand.
CAGAAAGGTGGAAATTGTTTGTCTAGTCCTGCCCCTAAAATAGAGATTAAATGTTTTCGAACTTCAAAATTACTAGTCAAAAATAATAAGAATCGATTTCCAGGGTTTCTTTTGCCTGTACAACAATATAAAATATGTGCCATAATAGCACAAACTGATAATGGAGCAACATCCTAGGGGCACTCCATGCCTCTGAGTGCTGCTCCTGACTGGTGAAGGCAGAAAAGACCCTTCCAGCTCCTCATAACTCAGATTGCTGATTTGTACGCCTGGCAAAGTATTTTTTCTCACAGCAGCTTTATGAGATGTAATTGCTTCTAAAGTGCTCTGAGATTTTTCTGATGGAAAGGCAGCATATTCTTATTACCACTGTCTAAGAGTAATGGCTAGTTGGTCCAAGATTATCTGATTATCAATTGATATGGCCAGCAAGCACACACAGCCACTCTTGGGTGAAGGATGATGGAATGCATTCATTATTCATTTTAATGCTTAAGTAGGGGATTGATGAGATTAAAAAACAAATTTTGTAAAGTGAGACCAGCTATACTCTGGTTTATGAATCCCTTTTACAGATCAAATAAATCTCATAGATGAGTGTTCTGCATTCCCATTTCACAACGTTAAAACAATAGATTTATATATAAAATAGTTTATCCTAGACTTTCTGTTATATATGACTTTTTTCCCATGGATTTAGTGAAACATAGTGCATAGACAGTCTATTCCTGACTTAACCTTACAGTTTTATAGGCCATGACTGATGGGAACAGAGAATCACCTGGGATGCAGTCTGACAGCTCTGACTTAAATGTTAAAAATATAAAGAATAGTAACCCGAACAGGCTCTGTCAGAAAAATCCCCATTTTCTTTATGGGAAATCAAAACCTTAAAATATATATTATGTAGTAAAACTAAAAATTTTAAATCCTGTAATTTGAATCTGACAACTCCATTTTTCTTTAAGCATTTGCTCTGAATAAGACAAGTGCATTACCTTTAATTTCATTTGCAGAAAGTAAATCTTAAAGAATAAGTTAAATGATTAATGGCCTAAAAAGTGGATGGAGTGTCATAACTTACATTAGCATTGAAAATCTCCTGCAAGAAAGAAGAATTTTATATATGTGAAGTGTGGCTGAGTAGTATTGACTAGCATATCACCTGGATATCTCCTACTTTAATCAGGTTTAAGGCTACTGATAAAATGAATAATAATTAAAATATGTACCTCATTGTTGCCTGTCTGTAGGGCTAATTGCTGTCATTGAAAAAATGAATTGTTAAAAAAAGTAATTCTTCATTGAAGCTCTCTCTCCTGTATCACTGGTGGCCTATTTTTAGTACCTATAGAAGTCATGATTTTTGAATTTATTAGAAGCTGCGATGAATGATAAAACAAATCATCCATTTACATATCTTGACACTGCTTTTGAGAATACTTATTTCTTACAGGCAAGTGTCACGTATATAAAAGCTGGTTAATTGTCTGCTAATCTTCTGTATTATCTCGAGCTCTCTGATGTAGTATTCTATCAGTAGTTAATATTAATTTTATTTATTACAAATGAATGTAATACTTCATAAAAATTCTACTTTTATAATTTCTACTATCTTACACTTGCAATTTCAAATTCAGCTGTTAATTAAAATTATACATGCAAATTATAAAATGTATATCTACTTTAAACCTTAAAGCCTTTGTGAAACATAGAAGTACTATGATTTTAGCCATTTTTGCTAAAAAGTTACATTACTGGATAGGGTGTTTGTTTTCATGTTTTTTTTTTTTTCTCCTCCATCTAGTTCAATAGTTCCATTGATCTACTGTTTCTTACAAAAATCTGCCATGCTTTGTGAACTTCACTTTCTAATCTCAGACAGCAACCCTTCCTTTATGTTGTTCCTGCTCTCCCTGGTCCCAGAACAGTAGGGTTGCCTTGACAAATCTATTCAAAAGCCATTCCTTGGCCTTTATTGGTGGGGACTGAAGCCTTTGAAATTCTCTCCTCACTGCAATACAGCTGACATCTTCCAGACAGAATGAATTAAGGAAATGCAATAAGACACTTGATCTACCAGTCAAGGATCTTTCCACAGTGAAGACAGATTCCATGGTGCACAACTAGGGTGGAAAGCATCTACAAATACACAATACATGCTTGTTTACCAGAATAGCAATAGGCTATTTTTTACAATCATGATTGATGGCATGATTTTTTAGAAATCTATCTGAAAATTCATTGAGTCTTTCCAAAAAAAAAAAAAAAAAAGTTGTACCCTTTTCTTTTTTTCTTTAATGAAGTGAATCAGGGCTTCCTGAAAGGGAAAATTGAGGTTTGTAATAAGTAAAGACATGTAGATCTTGGAGTTCAGGTGGCAATCCTATTAAAAATGTATTTGCTTTATAATTAAATCTTCAGTTCAATAGGTTTGGAATAGTTTCAGCATACTTTATTAAAGGTGTATTATTTAATACTTCAATTCATGGTCTTCTCTGAATAGGTTCTTTTAGAGTAAAATATTTTAAAACGTCGTCCTATTCAGAGATTTGAGAACAAAAGGTAAATGTAAATGCTCCCAGAACATAGTTCCTCAAAGATCAATGTTTACATTTTTAAATGTCCATCCCAATTAATCTTAGCCATACTGGCAGTTAGTTGGATATTAAGCTGCTGTTTTGTTTACTTTCACTCAGTTATAATTTCTTGTTTAGTAATTTTACAGCCATTCTCTCCACACCATATTCCATCAAAATATGTTGAAAATTATGACCTCTTAATATTTTAAGGCAAGCAGGCTGAGTATTTGTAAAAGTAGTTATTTAACAAATACAGAGAGCAGTAGCTCGAAGTGCCCCTGTTGGTCCAGTCACCTACTTAAGTTCACCCATGCTCAAAGTAGCATTTAAGCGCATGCTATTTAAGCACATTGTTGTTTTTTTTTCCTGAATTATAGTTTTACTACAATATTTAAGCATCAGGTAGTATCAATAAGCCAATGTAATTTCATTTTCAGTGAACTACTAAATTTCAGTAAATTGCATTGGGACTGCAATTTAAATGAGGTGCGAGTTTGAGTATTTTGATGTGATCATTGCTTTTACATTCAAAGACTGTATTTATTTTTGCTTTAAGTTATTGGCTTACTAGAAATTTGTCTGTCTAATATTACAGAACTGTTGTAACTGGGTGTCTAGTTCAGAACCACTAGATACATCAGTAGAGTCCATTTTGCCAGACTGCCCCCGTGTCTCTGCAGGTATGTCTTTTCATTTGCAGCAAGTGTATATATGTGTTTGTGCCCATGAGTAACTTGGTTATTTAAAAATACTGTTGTTTTTCAGCTTATTTTAAGCCTTCTGTGGCTGAATATGATTGAAAGCATATGACTGACTAAATACTGTTATTTTTTCACTTTGCCTAGGACTCAAATTCTGTTATTTGCTTATAGTTTGCTTATATTTTATAGTCGTCTCTTTGGATTTAGTTAATTAATGACTTAAAATAAGTAGAAGCTTATGAAAAAATATATAAGTCATGAAGAGTAGGAAATTCATGATTTATAGATATCTAACTTTCTGTAGACCAAGGATATCTAACTTTATTTAGACAAGAAGAACATTTTAAGAAAATATGTTAATGAAAGGTGCAAGTGAATGAATTAAGACACTTTCCTGAATTCTGATCAGCATAAATCTAGTTTAGATAGCAATATATTTACAGATCTTGGTCTTACAGATCCAAGAATCTTGGTTTGACATGTCTGTTGTTTTGGAAATACTCAGCTACTGGATTTCATTTGTGAATCCTGAATCTTGAGATGCATGAAATTATATAAAGAGCTCTTTGTTAGTGTATAATAATACACTATGTTTTATTATACCTATAGTAATAACTAATATTACACTAGTGTTTATTACACTACTTACAACCCAGACATTAGATGTAATTGTCAATGTGATGGGAAAATCTCAAATCTCTATGGTAAAGTCATCTAAAATACAGAAAGCTTTTACTGAAATTTCATGTTTTATCAGATTTCCTAGAAGTCATAGGTAGCATATTTTTGCATATATTTCTATATTTTTTTCTAGAAAATCAAGTTCAGAGGAGCATACTGCCCATACAATATTAATTTAAAAGCTGAGACGCTGTTTGGCCTCGATCTCTGAGAAGCACTTGTTCATTTGACAAGTGATTTGACAAGAGATTCATATCTGTCTAGATACGTGAGGTAGTTAATGAGATCTAACCTTGCAGATGAAGTTTATTTCGCAGCAGGATTTTTTTAAGGCTTGGAAAATGTAGTTGTGCTTTACCTGAGAGCTCGCAATGACCAGAGACCCATAATCACATTTGTACTGCGGTCATGGGACCTAACCGTGCAGATCATCAGTTCTGTACAGACTCGATGAAATGGCATTCTTCAGTGGTTTGGGAAAAGAAATATTACTAAAAGTTTCTTAGATTCCAAGTTTATATACCAACTTTCTGGTGCCTTAGGAAGACTACTAAAATTTGAAAGAAAAATATTGTTCAGTGGTAGAATTCTTTAAAAAATAATTAGCTTTTAATTGTGTGTGTGAGACTGTCGTGCAATAGTACATATTACAGAAGTCAATTTGGTCAGGTAGGTGGAGGTTTAGATAGCAGTAAGTATTTACAGTACAACTGCCAATGCTGGAAGGCTTCCATTAGAGCTTCTGTTCTCTTTCTTTGTAGTCATCCCATAAAAATAATGAAAACATATGATACAAAGAAGTCCTATCTGTTACTTAAAAAAACAACCAACACTTTAATAGGGGTATGAGTAAGTCTGAATATTACATTTCTATTGAGGAAGGGTCATAGTAGGCATAATGTTTATAACACACTGAAAGAAGTCCAAGCTCCACTGAAGTCATTGGCGAAAATATAATTTAATTAGGGCAGGATTTTAGCCAGTAACAGTTGCAAAAGTTGGCTATTTTTAATTAATGCACATGCAATGCCACTAGATTGAGATTGCTGGTATTTTAGAAGTTATTGTAACAGAGTTTCGATAATTATTTAAATATGAATTGGATATTATCATTTGGGTTCCTTATAAGTAAACACAGTTTTAAATAGTGTAGCTTTGTGTGACTATTGCTGAATTGCCAGTTTGGTCATGTTATTGTTCATTTTTCTTGTATTCATCTCTTATATGGACATCTCTTGTAAGACATTTACAGAGGAAGAAGTGAGTAATTCCTACAGGTTTTATATGAACAATGGCATAAGTCTGCATTATAGCTATTTGTAATAAATTGATGACATGTTGCTTGATGTAGGAGCATTGGTAATTCATGTGGGAGATTTTATTTTACTTATTTCTTGAGAATTACAGTACTGAAATAGCCCACACTAACATACCAGCAGCATTGCCCTTGTAATTTAAATGAATAACGGTGAGAGCAGCAAGAGCAACAAGAGATTTAAAAAAAAAAAAAAATCCTTTGCAGATTCACTTCACTTTTTCAGTTGGAAAGCAGAAAATTTCTCAGCTTTTATTTGTGTTTGTACTGAGAAGTAGGTTCAGAAATAGCTGCTACTTAGTCAATACTCATAAGCCACTGTTTCTATGAAGGGTCTGATATTCAGCCATTTCGCATTCTGAGATTTATAGGAAACCTCTGTTTGTGTGTGAACAATCTATATTTCAGGTTATGTCACAGTGTCTTGCTTGTATTTTCCTTACAAAGTGCTAGAGGGAAAAAAAAAAAAAAAACAGTTGTTCAAGCTTTTGATTAGAACATTATTAATTCAGATGTTTGCCATACTTCATTCATGTCTTAGTTACTTACAAAAAAGGAATTAATATTCTTCTATAATTAAACATTGTAGGCATAAAAATAACAATGATAAAGACAATTTTAGGGAAAGCAGGTCCCAGTAAATCCATCCTACGGCCTAATATCTCCTTCTGGATAGAGATGGGGTATTGCAAGGGTCCCATCTCCATGGTCTTTCCTGTGTCTCAAAGATTTGGTTATATGCCAGTATCATTGTATAATGTCTTCTTGGAGCAGGTTATCATCACACAAAAGAGATTATCTTCTAAAAATTCCCATTTGACCCAGTTATCCTATATGGTGTCTGTAATCCTAAAAAGCTTCCCATGAAGTATTAGAGATGTCTCTGCTAGCTCAAATGTCTTCTGTCAGATCTGGAGCCCCTGTTCAGGCTCTTGGTCAATCAGCTCTCCTTCTTGTTAGCCTCTCTTATTCTTCCCAAACAGAAGAGAAGGATCATCCTCCCCGAGCTATGGATGTTCTCCAGGGCAAGGTTGGTGGTCTCTTCCTTCTGTTGTTTCTCTGACTCACAGCCCTCTCTAATATCCAGTGTAATTCCAATACAGACAGTGTGATTGAAGCTTTCACAATCATAGAATCACAGAATGCTTAAGGTTGGAAGGGACCTCTAGAGGACATCTAGTCCAACCCCCCTGCACACGCAGGGTCACCTAGAGCACGTGGCACAGGACTGCATCCAAGCGGGTTTTGAAGATCTCCAGAGAGGGAGACTCCACAACCTCTCTGGACAGCCTGTTCCAGTGCTCTGTCCCCCTCACTGTTAAGAAATTTTTCCTTAAGTTCCTGTGGAACTTTTGGTGCTTCAGTTTGTGGCCATTACCTCTAGTTCTATCAGTGGCCACCAGTGAAAAGAGGCCAGCACCATCTTCCTCACTGCCTCCCGTCTCAGTCTTCTCTTCTCCAGGCTGAACAGGCCCAGCTCCCTCAGCCTCTCCTCATAGGGCAGATATTCCAGGCCCCTGATCATCCTCGTAGCCCTGCGCTGGACTCTCTCCAGCAGCTCCACATCCCTCTTGTACTGTGGGGCCCAGAACTGGACACAATACTCCAGATGCGGCCTCACCAGGGCTGAGTAGAAGGGCAGGATCACCTCCCTCGACCTGCTGGAGACGCTCTCCTTAATGCACCCCAGGATCCCATTGGCCTTCTTGGCCACGAGGGCACACTGTTGCCTCATGGTCTGTGGAGGCCTGCTTTGGAGACGGAAGTGCTGAATGCCTTGGTAGTGGATGGTTGACCACAAGGACGAATGTCTTATCAGCAAGGAGCAAAGCAGGAAAAGGAGGAGGACAACAACCGCATGTGGAATGTCTTGTCAGCAGATGAGGAACAAAGCAAGGAAAAGAAGATAACCACAACTGCATGGCTGGCAGGATGCTCATTGATTGTAATCTTTGCAACACTTGTGTTAAGAGAGTATAAAAGAAGTGGGTTTGAGAATAAAGTTGTCTCACTCTGCATCCCAGACTGAGTCCGTTCTTTCGCAAGGTGCAACAAATGGCGCCCAACGGCTTCAAGCCAATGGCTTGAAGACTAGCTGTCTCTTGATTGCACCGCCCAGCTGAACTCCCGGGATTCACGCTGAAAGGAGGTGTAAGGATCACGCTGAAAGGAAGCGTCCTTTGTGTGCACACCAACACCTCTTGAAAGGAAAGAGGTAAGCAGCTGGGGACTATGGGGTTGCACTTAACGAAGGAACAAAAAGATGTTTTAGAAGTCTTTCTTAAGATCTTAAAACAACAGGGCAAGAAATTAGATGAGGAAGATCTACAAAAGGTTCTTGCATGGGCTTCTGAAAACTATCCCTCCATGAACAGTAAGAACATATTTGATACGGAGAAGTGGGACCAAATTGGGGTCCAATTATGTGACTGTGCCACTCGTGGTGATAAGGCTGCTGCTGGCCTGTTGCCACAATGGCGAGTTGTATTCGAAACGCTGAAATCTCACAGTGGGTCGCAGTTGAACACAAATGACGGAGTCGGGGCCCCTGCCATCCCCTCCGCATCTCCATTACCTCAATCGTGTCCTGATGAGAATCAGAAAAGAAAATGCGCTGCAAAAGCCTTCACGGTACAGCCACCTGATGACCAGGACGATGATCCTTTTGACCCGGGTCCTATTAACCCTGAGAAGGAGCCAGACCTATACTCCCTGGATCTGCATGATAAATGGGCCTCAGTAAAAGGAGGAGCAAAACAGGCGGGGGATGTGGGCATGCTGAAAGCCTTCCCCGTTATCTATGCGCCAGACCAGAATCCGCACTGGGAAGGATTGTCATACTATCTTATTAAGGACGTGCGGCGCACGGTGACAGATCATGGCCTTGGTGCACCATATACCACCCACCTTATACAATCTCTTTGTGATACTTCGGTTTTTACTCCTCACGATTTTAAAACTTTGTTTCACCTGATTATGACTGATATGCAATATACGATGTGGGAGTCAAAAATGAGACAGCTTGCTCGAGCACAGGGGGAGGAAAACCAGCGGCTGTCAAAAAGAAGTCCATTACGGGCTGTTACTGTGGACGTGCTAATGGGGGAGGGTGACCACAGTGCCACAACAGCACAAGCAGGAATTCCCCCGAGGGCCTGCAGCAAGTTAAGGCACTTGCTCTCCGCGCCCTTAAGGCCGTCCCGGAGAGTGGTAAACAACGACAGCCTTTTGCTATCATAAGACAAGATGAGAATGAGCCTTACATGAAGTTTTTAGATTGGCTTAATGAGGCTCTGGAGAAGCAAATTGATAATGAACAAGCACAAAGCTACATTTTTAAACAACTAGCAGTTGAGAATGCTAACCCTGATTGCCAGAGAGTTTTGCGAACACTAAAGGATCCTACTATTGATGACATGCTGAAGGCGTGCATTAATGTCGGCTCTAAACTGTATGAATGCTCTCTGATGGCTGAGGCATTTGCAACAATGTCTATGAAAAATCCATGCTTTGCTTGTGGCCAATTTGGTCATATCCGTAAATACTGTCCAAAAACGCAAGCAAACAGAGGAGCGCCTGGAATATGTCCACGCTGTCACAAAGGACGACACTATACTAATCAGTGTCAATCAAAATTTGATAAGGAAGGTCAACCATTAGCCCCTTCGGGAAACTTCAAGTGCAGCGCGGCAAGGGGTCGCGCTGTGACAACAAATCACCCCTCAGAGCGGCCTCATTGGGAAGCAGCGGCATCGGGAAACGCGGCATAGGCTCTTTTGGGTCCACGGGACAACCAGAGATTTTCTGGACTCAACAGATAACTATGAATTGCCCACAGATATCCTGTACACTACAATCAGGAGTGATAAAGTTTAATGCACAAGGAATTTTAGATAGCGGAGCGGACGTTACAGTCATCGCTGCCTCGCAATGGCCAAACAGTTTACCCCTGGTGAATGCGCATACATTGCTTTCGGGAATTGGTGGGCAGAGTACCCCAATGCAAAGCGAAAGCCTGATAAATATTATTGGTCCGGAAGGAAGAACCGCAACCATTAGACCATTTATATTGCCTGGATCCATTACCCTGTGGGGGAGAGACTGTTTGAGTCAATGGGGCATGCAGTTAAGTACGGATTTTTCTTAGGGGCTACTATCCAGCAGCAGGTCCAACCCTTGATCTGGAAAACGGACAAGCCAGTATGGGTGGATCAGTGGCCCCTTCCACAAAATAAACTGCTGCAGTTACACAAGTTAGTAGAGGAACAATTGCAAGCTGGTCACATAGTTCCTACTACAAGCCCCTGGAATACACCAGTTTTTGTAATTCAAAAGAAGAATAATTCCTGGAGATTGTTACATGACCTTAGAAAAATCAATGAGGTCATTGAAGATATGGGAGCCTTACAGCCTGGAGTCCCTTCTCCAGCGATGTTACCTCAAACATGGACTTTGATCGTAATAGATTTGAAAGACTGTTTCTTTACCATTCCACTTGCACCACAGGATGCACCTCGGTTTACATTTTCTGTACCTTCCATCAATGCTATGGAACCCCATAACAGATATCATTGGAAAGTTTTGCCACAAGGCATGAAAAATAGTCCTACATTATGTCAACAATTTGTGGCAGCAGTCTTAAGTCCAGTACGGAAGTATTTCGACAACGTCCTCATCTATCACTATATGGATGACATATTGATTGCTGTAGAGCAAAAGGAAACGGCACAAGAGGCTCTGCGTCAGATGACGCGAGCAGCATCGGCTGCAGGATTAAAAATTGCAGAAGATAAAGTACAGGAAACTCCGCCTTGGCGATATTTAGGATGGAGAATTTCTGATCATCAAATTTGACCACAATTATTGACTCTAAAGACAGACATAAAAACTTTAAATGGTCTTCAAAAACTTTTGGGAACTATTAACTGGATCCGTCCCTCCCTAGGGATTTCCACAGAGGAATTACATCCTCTATTTAAGCTTTTAGAAGGAGATACGAGTTTGACATCCCCAAGGAAGCTTAACCCTCCCGCGCAAGCTGCACTTGACAAAGTTGTGAACAAATTAGCCACTCAGACTGTTCACAGACGAAAGCAGAACTATCCTGTCAGTCTTTTTGTTTTTTATTCTAGCTTCCAACCTTATGGCCTATTAGCACAATGGATACCACAGGACGCATGTCCGTTAATAATCTTAGAATGGGTGTTTCTACCTCATAATTTTGGCAAAACTGTCACCACCGCTATTGATATGATCGCGATGGTTATTCAAAAAGGAAGAGAGCGTTTGATGTTTCTAGATGGCACAGAGCCTGATATTATTAATTTACCGCTCAGTACAAAACAATTAACCTTTCTGACTCACCAGACTTTTGTTTTTCAGTGTGCCTTGGCAGATTATCCAGGACAAATAATTATCCACTTTCCAGGACATAAAATCATACAGTCTTTTAACTCTATTTCTCTATTACCTGTTTCCCATTTGAGCCTTACACCAATACCTGATGCTCTTACAGTATTTACTGACGGCTCAGGTAGGACAGGGCGTGCAGTTGTAGTCTGGAGAAATGATGAAGGGCACTGGGAGAGCAACGTACATGTTGTCACAGGCTCATCACAAATAGTGGAATTATCAGCGGTCGTCCGCGTCTTTATGCGATGGCCCTCTGCAGTTAACATTATAACAGACTCTGCCTATGTCGCAGGGTTAGTCTCTAGATTAGAACACTCCTTTTTAAAAGAGGTTTCAAACGAGACCCTCTTTGCGCTTCTCTGGAAGCTCAGATGGCTATTAAACAGAAGGATTTATCCGTACTTTATCCAACATGTACGCTCGCACACCTCGCTGCCTGGACCTATTAGTGAAGGTAATGCTCAAGCAGATAGCCTTGCAGGAGCTGTAGTTCTACCGGATTGCTTTGCACAAGCATGTTTGTCGCATGACTTTTATCACCAAAATGCAAAAGCGTTACGGAGGTTGTTCCAATTGACTCAGGAACAAGCTAGACAAATCATACAGTCATGCCCAGACTGCCAACGCATTTTACCAGCACCATCCATTGGAGTAAACCCTCGTGGTCTTTCTGCGCTTGAAATTTGGCAATCAGATGTAACGCATATCCCTGAATTTGGCAGATTTAAATACGTGCATGTTTCTGTTGATACCTTCTCATCCTGTATCTATGCTTCTGTATATACAGGTGAGAAGGCCAAAGATGTATGTCGACACTTTATGATGGCCTTTGCAATGTTGGGAGTGCCAAAAACTATAAAAACTGACAATGATCCAGTCTATATAGCACAAAAAACACAAATATTCTTTCAACAATGGGGAATCCAACACATCACTGGTATCCCCCATTCACCCACAGGCCAAGTGATTATTGAGCGTACACATGGCACCCTTAAGAATATTCTACAAAAACAAAAAAAGGGGAATGTAGGGTTATCCCCACAGGAATGCATAGCAAAAGCTTGCTATGTGTTGAATTTTTTAAATCACTGGACAGAAGAGGGACCCCCTATATACCGACATTTTGATTCACACAGACAACACAAAGTTCAGGAAAAAGCCCAGGTTGTAGCCAAAAACCCACAGACGAATCAGTGGGAAGGACCTTTTCCTTTAATAACCTGGGGTAGAGGATATGCTTGTGTTTCTACAGGCTCAGGGCCAAGATGGGTACCTGCTCGATGGATCAAGCCTTTCTTATCACAATCATCATCATCATCTGTACCATGACATCACCCACACCGCAGTGGATGCCACCCCAGCCTAAAACTAACATATGGGTAACTCTGGCCAATCAAATGGGACAGGACACGTTATGTTTGCCATTATCTAGTCCAGGAAATCCTTTTGTAACCTGTCTGGTAGGACAACCTGTTGATGATTGGCAGGTTCCCCTCGAAAGGCGTCCATATATAAGTGATAAACCAACTGACATAGTTGATAAGTGGAATAATTGGGTCCCATGGTTTCCAAAAATGAATATAGAGCCACAAGAGCTAGATTTGTTAGGATCAGTAAAAATGGATTATTGTGTGTATCTTAACTATACAGATGGATGGGCCAACTGGAAAGAAGTATCCCCTCCCCTCCCAGGATACAAAAGACGAGATCCAAAGGATCCGGAGCCACATAAAATACAATGGCTGAATGCTACCTTACCGGAGTATAGAAATGCCACTGCATGGTGCAACTATACTGCCGCAAAATTAACCTTATCTGGTAGATACCCACTCAAATTACCAAAGGGCCTATTTCTAATTTGCGGAGATCGTGCCTGGCCTGGTATCCCCTCTCGTGCATGCGGAGGACCATGCAGCATTGGAAGGCTGACTCTGTTGACACCCAACATTTCAATGATTAATAACCATAGAAAACGCCCCAAGCGCGCCATACACGCTTTTCAATCTGAGTGTGATGACCAAGTAACATTTTGGAACACTGCAGAAATCACATCAGCATCTATATTTACACCCGGGGTGGCATCAGGGAAAGCACTAGTAACCTTAAATAAGCTTGGTTGCTGTCTGGCAAAACAGACTAATGCTACTTCCCTGGCACTGAGTGGGCTATTGCTAGATGTTAATTCTGTTAGGCATGCTTCACTTCAAAATAGAGCTGCCATAGACTTTTTGTTATTAGCACAAGGCCATGGGTGTCAGGATTTTGATGGACTCTGTTGCATGAATTTATCTGACCATTCGGAATCCATCCATAAAAGCATTGAAAATTTACGAAAAGGAGTGCAGAAGTTACGTCAAGACGATGGTTTCAATATTTTTGGGAATCTTTTGGGGAATTTAGGATTAGCTGCGTGGATTAAGGGAACATTGCAAATAGGTTTGATGTGCCTGATAATCTTTGTTTGCCTTTTAATTTGTATCCCATGTTTGTTAAAAACAATTCAGTGTTTAATAGACCGTGCCTTGAAACAAGCATTCTTCATAAATAAAGAAGGGGGAGATCTGGGGATCTCAAGGACAGACTCAAGAGTGTTGGTGGAGAGACCTTGGGAAAAGGACACTATTATGCTTGTTGGAATCAAACCATGGGAGTAAATGCAACAAACTAAACAATCTTTTGCTTAGCCATATTAACACAAAGTTTCTAATTATTGTATTAACTGTATTTTGTTCATTTGTGCTACCTGTATTTTGTACTAACTGTATTTCATTTATTGTGAGTGTATCTATCTGCCTTGTTTCTTATTATGTGTTCAGTGCTTGACTGATTGATCCTTTAACCAAGTTATGGCTGTTCAGCTAAAAACAGCTATGGCAATACCACAAACAAATAAAGAAGGGGGAGATGTGGAGGCCCGCTTTGGAGACGGAAGTGCTGAATGCCTTGGTAGTGGATGGTTGACCACAAGGACGAATGTCTTATCAGCAAGGAGCAAAGCAGGAAAAGGAGGAGGACAACAACCGCATGTGGAATGTCTTGTCAGCAGATGAGGAACAAAGCAAGGAAAAGAAGATAACCACAACTGCATGGCTGGCAGGATGCTCATTGATTGTAATCTTTGCAACACTTGTGTTAAGAGAGTATAAAAGAAGTTGGTTTGAGAATAAAGTTATCTCACTCTGCATCCCAGACTGAGTCCGTTCTTTCACAAGGTACAACAATGGTCAACTTGTCGTCCACCATGACACCCAGGTCCTTCTCTGCAGAGCTGCTCTCCAGAAGGTCAGTCCCCAGCCTGTACTGGTGTCTGGGGTTATTCCTACCCAGCTGCAGGACCTTGTTGAATTTCATGAGGTTTTTCACCGCCCAGTTGTCCAGTCTGTTCAGGTCCCTCTGGATGGCAGCACAGCCCTCTGGGGTATCAGCTACTCCTCCCAGTTTCGTATCATCAGCAAACTTGCTGAGGGAGCACTCTGTGCCTTCATCCAGGTCATTGATGAATAAATTACAGGACTGGACTGAGGACTGACAACTGGGGGACACCGCTAGCTACAGGCCTCCAAGTAGACTCGGCACCACTGATCACCACCCTCTGAGCTCTGCCATCCAGCCAGTTCCTAATCCACCTCACTGTGCACTCATCTATCCCACACTTCCGGAGCTTGCCCAGGAGGATGTTGTGAGGGATGGTGTCAAAAGCCTTGGTGAAGTCGAGATAGACGACATCCACCACTGTCCCCTCATCTATCCAGCTGGTCATTCCATCATAGAAGGCTATCAGGTTAGTCAAGCAAGATTTCCCCTTGATGAATCCATGCTGACTGCTCTTGAGCACCTTCTTGTCCTCCATGTGCCTGGAGACAACGGCCAGTATGAGCCGTTCCATCACTTTTCCGGGGACGGAGGTGAGGCTGACTGGCCTGTAGTTGCCTGGGTCCCCCTTCTTGCCATTTTTGAAGACTAGCATGGCATTGGCTTTCTTCCAGTCCTCCGGCACCTCCCCCGTTCTCCAGGATCTTTCAAAGATGATGGAGAGTGGCTTAGCTATGACATCTGCCAGCTCACGCAAAACTAAACAGGTGGTAGCAAATTCACAACAGGTGGTAGCAAATTTTCCCAGTTGATCACAGCTTTATTTTTCCTGAGTTGTGTTATCTTAGGGTGTCTCACAGGAAGCACCTTAGTGTTTGCATGGTATACATTCCTTAGCTCATGTATTTCTGCCAATGATAGCTTTTTGTTTAGCAGAGTAGACTAAACTTTGCAGTATTTTGCCAAAGTGCACCAGCACTTATTTGCATAATCAAATAAAAAAAACTATTGTAGCGTTAGAAGAAATTAATTGCCTAATCAAATCCTTTTAAAGTCTCTCTAGTTGACCTCCAAAATCACTAGTTATTCTTTAAACAATTGCAGTCAATGTAATTAAAACATTGTAAATTAAGGAAATTATAGCATCAAAAGACAAACAAATGACACAATGGAATGGAGCATTGATGGTAATCAAGAAAAGCTCTATTCAAGGAAGAGCTTAGTCTTGAATAAATATATATATATAGTACAAAAAGTGCAAAAATTAATGTAGCTAAACAAAGTGGACTCAGGCTGGCTGTAGAAATACAAACTTAATTTTAGGGAAAGATAGAAGCCATGTTGGAGGTGCTGGGCTTTTAACTCTGAACAGTATTCAGAGACAGATAATATTTCTTAGTCCCATCAAGGAGAATTTTCTGTTATATGTAATATATGTGATATGCTGGAGAGTTGTGGAGGGTTGAGTTAATTCATGAGATGCCCGAGTGTGGAGGGGAGAGAGTGGCAGTCCTCCCAAATTAGGTAAAACAGCAAGCTTTGTACTTGTCAGTGCAGAAACGCAGAACTTCACTTTGCACAGAGGTTCAGAAAGTGACTGTCTTGCTGCTTTACCTTCTTGAGTCCTTTGAACTTGGCTCCCTCTTGATGCAGCTTCAGTTTTCCCTGGGCTGTACTGTGCTGTTTCAATATGTCTCTTTCTGACTAGAGGAAAATAAAGCAGTGTTGCCTCCCAGGTAGCATCTACTTGTGGTACCAAAATGCGAATGTTTTGCCTGTCAGAGCTTGCCCTGGCGAGGAGTTGGTTGTCATCCAGTGAGCCTCTCAATTTAAACATAGTCAAAACCACTCCTTCACGTTAAACATGCTGTGCACTTTGGGGCTTGGGGCTCTTTTGGAGATAAGTGCAAGAGATTTGCAGTTCCAAACAAATAAGAAATGTGATTCTGCAGAGCTCAGAGAAAAGCAGGGAAAGCTGGTTACCTGCTACTTTTGAGTCCTCAGCATAGTCTGATTTAATATCAAGACAAGAAGTGTGGTCCCTTTGGGATGGCTGCTTTGTGCAAAGTAATAGAATAGAATCAATAATCCTTCCACAGGTCTACAGTAAATTTAGATATTCAGGGCTGTTAGATCTGCTTAAAAGCACTGATCCAAGCAACTCAACGCATAACTGGTACAGAGGGCTTTTCTGTAGAGCAGGAAATGCACAACCGAACCCCTGTGCACACTCATGCAGAACTGTCGGATAAAGCCCTTGCTCCAGAGCATGTGCTGCTATCAGTGAAACCAAGATTTTATCCATTAGAATCATAGAATCATTAAGGTTGGAAAGGACCTCTAGAGATCATCTAGTCCAACCCCCCTGCACATGCAGGATTAGATTAGATTCCAGGGATGATTTTTATTAGCTTTCCTTAGCAGCTGACTTTTGCCCACTTTTCAAAAAGTTCAATTTTGTATTTCTATAAAAAGGCGACATTGAGCCATAGACCTACCCCATGCTGTGCAGGCTGCGGGGCTCAAACAGGCTGATCCCCAGTGAAATGAATTGGGCTCCACACTGCTACAGTCTGTACTCAGAGTTAATTCCATGAGGAAGGCTTGTGACAACCATAGCAAAGGGCCAACTTATTTTTCTCATTTTTTCCCCTCAGCTTTAATTACACCACACTAAACTGCCATTCTTAAACATTGATGAATCTTGCTCATAACAGGGCAGAAGCAACCATATGAAGCACTCGAACCATACCTGACTTGTGCCCGTGGTGCATTTCAGTCCTGTTTAACAGTGCTTCTGAATTTTTACTCTTTAATCAGCTTGATGAAGAGAGTTTTATACTATATTTTGGCATTTGTGTTTTATGAGCAGTGCTAGGCATCCAATAACTTTAGTAGTTTAAGAAATAAATACAAAACCATGTATATTTTGCAATAAGACAAATTAGACAATTTACCCATTTCATTAAAAAAATGTTATATTTACATTCAGTAGTCATTTGTGGAGATTAAGATTACAGTAATCAGCATTTACTTTAAACCTCTTTCCATGCTATAGCCTGAAGTTCTTGTATCTCTGTAAATAAAGGCTTTTTACTAAGGAGAAAAGATAGCCAAGTAATTTGTTTTAAGATACCTGTAGCATTAGTAGCACAAACAGAGGGATGCAGGAATCTGTGAAGGTTGATTCTTAGCTTCATGGTTAGACCTCACATGCTGGCTTGAGTGGTCATACACTCAAATTTTGCTGCTCTAGGTTGTCAGTCAGGGATTGGAAATTATTATGGAAACTTTGAAGGGTCCATTGATCTTAGCAGCAGCTTTGGCAGCTGCTTTACATGTGCGCTAAGTCCGACTTTACCTAATGGCTTCTTAGTGTGGAGATAAGTAGCTTTTTACCTGCTCCTGATTCTTCAAAGCAGCTCTCCTTTAGTCTCCAGCTCAGCCTCAGGTGTTTCAGGCAGCTTTTTGTTTCATGTCTAATACCTAACTGGCTGTGAGCTTGTATGGCGTGTTTTGAGTAGCCTCCCTGCTCAGTGCTTTGGAAAGGACAAGTACTAGAAAGACTTTACAGGTTGTTTTCCAGAATGTCAGAGCCTCAAAAATGAAAATGTAAATTTGGAAATACTGACTTGAATTACAAGATGTTACAGTGGTGAGAGGAATCTATTTTATAACTTTCTATGAGCAATTAGATGTTTGATATATGGTGGGGTTGTAATTTTTAGGATAAAACACTCATATTCATCAACTGTTTAATAAAATAGCTAATATGTATTTGGAGAAGTACTGATATTAGAGAAACTATTTTATCAATAATTATACCTGTACTCAAATATACCATTTATCATTGCATTTTTTTAGGATAGTGAACTAGTTGCAATGATATGTGTTTGCTGCAGAGTTTCTAAGGCTTTGACTGTGATAATAATGAATAATGTAAATTATTACAGCCAGATATTTCCTATAAAATGTTTGACTGTTGTATCCACTGCTTCCAGCGCTGCTTATTATTGTCTCATTAGATCTTCTTACATTCCCATCTGTCTTAAGTCTTATTCTAACGTGTGATTGGAAACCCCAGAGTTCAGAGACTTTCTGAAATCTAAATTCTGTCCTTATGCTTCGTCTTAGCCTATGCAGAAGCAAGCCAAAGCCTACAATGAGAATATAAGGAGCAGTTTGTCCTCTGCATGGTCATGGTGTTAAGATGCTTACACTTTTGCCCTTACTGGTCCTTGTAAGTCCAGTGTCAGTGCAACAAATAATGAATACATTCATGTTTAGAATAGGCAGATGCAACTTTATTGAAGATCTCCAAATGACAGTTTAGACTGACATTTTAAAGATGCTGTGATAAGTATAATTTAATTATTGCTGAAAAGTCAATCTAACATCAGTTCAAATGGCGCTAGTTTTGTCTGTGGGAGGGGAGCAACTAAAGCAAATTATGCTTGATCTTCTAACCCTATGAAAATCCTTCATAAAAAAATGAAGGTGGGATTCAAACTGATCTAATTCTTAAGACAATGTCAGAATATGCCCTAGCAGAAATAGATACTTATCCACCTCCTTTTTCTTTAGGTAATGGCTTGTCACCACATTTTTAATGCAATTCCTTCCCCACTTCTCAATTAGAATAGGGAATATTAATCAGAGGGTTTTAGTATGTCTTCCACACCCAGAATAAAAGGCCATACTACTCTCTCTTCATCTCCTCTGAAATATCGATAGGCTCCAGTCCAGCAATAGTGAATGTATCTCAGTAAGTTTTGACTCAAGTACTTTGTGGACTGAAGTTAAATACTAGTTTTTCTATTGCAAGTTGCATACACTTACTCTTAATTATTTTAAAATTGTTGTCCATCTTTGCTCCTCAATATTTCTGGGAAGCCAGAATGTCTCTAGAGATGGGATCCAGTACATCAGTGTTTTTTTTTCCTAAAGACTAGAATTCTACTAAAAGTATGAGCCTATTTAGGCCTTTGAAAGATCCAAAATTTAATACTTTTTTTTTTTCCTTCACATTGACATAATATCCATAAGACCTTTCACATTTCAGTTTGCATTTTCTGTTAGTATCCAAATTTGCAAGTGTGGTATAATTTTTTTAAAATGTTTCATTCTAATTAAGAACTTTTCATCTTTTTTTTTTTAATGAAAGCACATATTTCTGCCAGGAAGAATGTTTAAATGACTTAGTTTGCACTTTTATTTAAAGGTCTTAACATTTTGTGTTTATGCTGAAATCTATAATTTGCATTTGGTTAAAGTGTGTCTTCCAGAAAGTCATTCAGTCTCTGGCTGGAAGGATTCAAGAGATGGAGAATCCATTGCTTCCCTATGACATATGTCAAACTTTTAAGAGGAGCAGCTTCCTTCCAGTTTGCCGTTACCTAGTTTAAGATTCAGCCATTTGTTCTTGCTATGCCTTTTTCTACTAAGTTAAAGAGACATTTAGTAAATGTAGTTTTTCTCCTTGTGAATTATTTACTGAAATCAAGTCAACTCTCAGATTCTTTTGAGAAACTGCATAGATCGAGTTCTTTAACTCTCACTGAAAGTTACTTTCTCAAGGTTTCAAATATTTTTATACATTATTCTTCGGCCTCTTCAGTCTTTAATTTTCCTTTTTAAAATGGACTTTTCTTTATCTCATCCACACAATGCACACACAGTTGAGATCTTCAATGCCTGCTTTTCTTATGTTTTATCAACCAATTGTCACATTAGACCGTTTGATCACCGTATTGTAGAGTCTGCTTATAAAGGAGCTTGACCACCATCTTCTGATACCCTTTTTAGAACTGCCGCTCTTCGTCTTGTTTCTGAAGTATTGTTCCAAAATGTTGCATGTAGTTATTTTAAAACAAAGAAATGAACACACATTAAAAATAAATAAATAAAAAGTTGAAGACTTCCTTGTTAATAAGATGTCTGCCTATACTCATTTTCATTTTTTTAACACCAGGGAATTTATATTTACTTCCTGTGTTGTTGAATAGCCTTAGAAGTGGTATCAACCCTTGTAAACTCTATCAGTAATGCCTCTATTAAATGGTAATTTCTCCATGACAACTACATTTGCAGATTACTTAGTTTGCAAGTTGTTAGGATTATTGAGTAGTATTGATTCTTTTTACCTGCTTTCCCATGTAAACAAGAATTCTGCAGTCGTGCCATTTGTCCCCTTCTGAATTTATGAAACATAGATCAATTTCTTCCTAATTCAAAATTTCAATTGTAATTAAGTTTCTCCAAATGTGAAAATGGCTGGCAGTCTAGAGGAAGACGTTACTTTTTAATGTCTCTGTTGAAGGAAAAAGAGGAGTGGCTCTGGTGTTACGCATGGCATCTGAGAATAACAACTAGCCAAACATAGCAGGCTCCAGAATAACTCAAAATGTATAGGGTCCTTGTTCCAGATATTTCACAAGAAATCTGAGGGGAACAGGATGTAGTTACTGGAAAGAAAAGGAAGACAAAAATCCTTAGGAATCCTGTCTTCATTTGTTCAGAATATTCCAGAAAAAATACATAAAATGTCAGACCACAAATAGTATACTCTATTTGCATATCAATCCTTATAACCTAAGCATGCCAATTCATTAAAGAGTGAAGCTGACTTTGTTTAAGACTTATTTTCCATTAAGTCCCATTCACTTGACTTAATTATATTTCTGTATCTTAGTGCTTCATTAATAGATTCCAATATCGTAGAACTGTGAGGCTGAAAGGGATTTTTAGCATTTATCTACTTCATCCAGCAGCCTAAGGCAAGATCAAATGTTCATGTGTCATTTCCTGCCAGTTATCCCTCTGATTGGTTCTTTAGTAGTCCTATTGTGAGGATCACATCCTCCTTGGGCGGTCTCTTCAAAACTTCACTAGCTTTACCATTGGACAGAAGTTACCCTTATCACCCTTTCTGCAAACATACAAATTCAGGACCAACTGTTTAAGCAAAGATTCCACCAAAAAAAAGATTTAGGGAATTTTTTAGGGAATTTTTTTTGGTTTCAGAAGCTATGCTTAATTAGCAATGCTGTGATGCCCACAGAAAATGAAGTCTCATACTGAGATAAATAACTGGAAATGTAGCCCATAAAACTTCTGTAGTTATCCCTCCATTCTGATCAATACTGGTATACTCTCAGATGGGGTACCATGTCCTGTTTTAGTATTACGCCCTAAAAAAATGCATCAGTTGAGTGGAATGGAAAGCATTGAAAATAATAAGTCTAGAGCAAATGATTTGCAAGCAAAATTTGAGTGATTATGGATTGTTTCCCCTAAAGAGGAGTATTTTTGCTGGAGAGAGAAAAAGGTTACAATAAAAAAAAGTCAGAAAAGCTGATTCACCATGTCCATGGTAGCTATGGAAGGAATTTATGAGACTATATACCCAGTTTTCCATTATTTTTCCTAAGATTTATGCGAGGCTAACCATGCAGCTAGTCTTTTCTGGAAGTTGGATTAGGATTTTTCCTTCTTATGTATTTTCTCTGCTATTTTTTAGTTAATTTAAAATGAATGAGAGTGGCCAGTTAGCTGTTTTATGATTCTTGAATGCAAACTCTGCAAGCCTACTAATTTAGAAATATTTATCCCTGTGTAGATATCGATTAATGAAATAATAGAAAGTACTTCATCACACACTTTGCCATCTTTTGCAAATAGAGAATAGAAATATATATTGAATGATTTCAGAATTTTTCTATATTGTTGCTTACAGTTTCACCCAGTCCATCTGAAAAGGGGCATATCTTTGCTAAGAACTATGTTTCTTGTGTGTGTATGAAAGGACTTCATTTTAACAAGTCTGCCAGCCATAGTTTGGTACTCCTTTGATAACTTTAGCTTTCCATATCATCTTTTTACACTGATAACAACCTATTTCCACTTTTTTTTTTTTTAATCTAATGACTGATTTCACTTTTCTACTGAACTGGGACCAAAGCTCTCTGGTTTGGTTTTTGGTCATCCAACAAACTTGTTAAGAATATTTTTAATTAATTTCTGTTCAAATATCTTCTCTTGATTGAATTTGTTAATATTTCTCTTTACCTTGAAGAACATAGCTTTTTGAAGCACCAAGCATATATATTGTTAGCTGACTTTTCTCTGTTTAATCAGACTGAATATAATCAGGTCAGAGTCACTGGCCCTAGGCAAGCGCTACTTCCAGCCCAGTACAAGCGCAAACTTCCAGCCCAGTAATTTCATTCATCTTTATCCATCATAGTGCTATCTAAAATGTTAAATTCATGGAGAGCATTATATCTGTTTTGATTTTTTAAAAAATCATAATTTTTAGAAACACTGATTTTGATTTAGAACTGGCCAGAAGGGACCAATGGTATACTTTTCTGAACTGATGTCTTCCATAATGCTGAGACTTTCCATGCATCCCACATGTAGGCTTAAGGAGGAGTTTATTCTAGTCTCTACTCAACTAGTCTATTCCTCAACTTAGACTGCCACAAACTTCCTGAGCAGCATCTCCTCTTGGCCTTTGAAAGCAGATGCATGCCTGCATGTATGCATTAAAGCTCCACGATCAGATGAGTCTCTGGAATAAATATTAGTGTTTTTGGACTAGAAATCCATATGAATCATCCTAAACCTTGAAACCTTGAATCATCCTAAATAGGTAATATTAAATAGTTAATAATAATTAATATTTTATTTCTTCAACTATACAAATTATTTTAACAGTTGTCAATGTCAACAGCAATGCCAATTATATCAAATCCGTGCTCATTGCTGGACAACAAACAAGAAGTATTAGAAAATCTCCAAACAGTGCCACAAAATTGATTTAAAAATTCTTTTCTTTTTCATCTTTGCCACATACATTTATTTGCAACACATGGAGGTTAAATTTATATCATATTTGCCTTCTTTAGCGCCTTGCCCTCAAGTTGCAAATTTAACAGTTTTCTGCCTGCTTGAACTAGCTTTCAGATGAGAAGATTAGCTTCCCAACCTGTGAGATAACCAAGGAATAAGAAACATGGAGATCCATGATGCCATTTTTAGAGGCCTTTTTCACAGTATAACTGCACTTTGAGCTTTCTCCTATCAAGAAAAAATCCTATATTTGGAAGGCCCAATTTTCTGTTGAGAGGACTTGTCATTTTCTGCTAACCAGTGTCAGCAACTAATCTCATCATGCTAATGTGCAGGGACAGTTAAGTGACTTGTTTTAAATGCATTGTGATTGTAATCTATTAATTAAAAGCAAAAGCAAACAACTGCTTATAGCTAATGCTCAGGTGCTTATTGTTTACATAAATAGTTTTAAGAACAAGGCTAATTTAAGTGAGCATATTATATTCTTACATTTATGACATGAAAATCATACTCTGTGTATAAAGTGTGTGTGTATATATATACGCATATGTCAATATTATGCATACTTATTTATTCCAAGAAATACTTTAATTACATTTAATAGATAATATTATTTTAATTACATCCTAATTTTAATGTCAAAGAGTGGAATAGAACATTTTCCCATGTTAAAACTTTTATTTTAGGTAGGTTTACAAGACATATATACCACATATTAACAGACAAATAATGCATGTGGTTAATACAGTAACACATTTCGGATTATGTTTTTAATTGCTGCTGTGAGTACAGTAGCTAGTTTCAAGACAAATGTCATGTACTTTTGAGCAAACGCTGTCTTAGCAAATATTAAATACCCATCATTACTTTTAAGGACAGAAAGAATTTTCTCTTTGTTAATTTGACCTCTCTGCAAATGAGATACTGTATACAGAAATTCTGGTTCCTTTATTTAAGATTTCATGTTGCTATAACACTTGAATTAATACATGCTATATACAGCACACATATATAATTTTATATATAAATTAGATATATCTGAAATCTAAGGCCAACTTTTACTGTCACAAACTCGCATGATGGTGCATATGAGTTCTACAGAAGGCTTACACATGTGTATGAAGGCGGACCTCTGCTCTGAATTTGCTTTGCTAGACAAAACAGATTATATTTATATCTCTGTGTGTTGTTTTCCTCCTTGCCTTCAAAGTGATCAGTGATTTTATGTCAAAATTTAAACTGTATACTAAAGTAAGTGTTAAACTAAGAAGAGCCTCTCTTGTGGTGTATTTTCAGTCTTTTGGAAATTTACATTTGAACATTCATGCTTTGTGTGAAACATAATGATGGTCTAGCCCTGCTAGAATGTATGAAGTACTGTAGTTGGTAGATCTGGAGTTTTCAGATGCAGCTGCACTTATGGCAAATGTATAAAAAATCTCAAAATGTTTGTTTCCTGAGAACTGGTGTCACTTTGAAATTCTAGGGTAATTAAACTTTGATGACTCATAATTAGTCTAAGTTGTTACATTGAAATATTTGTTATATGAGCCATTTGGTGGTAGAGGTCTAGACCTCCACTTAAATAACTTGTCCATTTAGTGAAATCTATCCCCTTTTCTGTATTTTCCCACAAAAACAGACACAAGTAAAATGAGAGTTGAAGATCTCCTAAAGCAGTAATATGGTGCAGTCTAGTGATAATTCATGTAAAAACTTTGAAATATGATTTATTATAGAATATTCTGGACATTTATGGTTTTGAGAGTTTCCTACTACTGATTACAAAACTTAGACTTATATACTAGGTATAGCTTACAAATTTGGCATAGCTTATGAATCTTACAAATTTATTATTACAATTAGGGACCTGATTCAGCTGCCATTAAAGTCAAATTGAAGAATCCCAGTGGTTCTGATGGGTCTCACATCAGACTTTTTGTCTTTGGACACCGCTATTTTAAACCAACTACAGAGTATATATTAAGGACATTTTTTTTCCAAGTGTATTTTCTTTATTCTTCTTATAATAGCCCTGGATGACATTTATTAAACAATTGTTTTATCCTTTATCTGATGTAATCCTGTCCTCGGCTTGAGGATACATCTCCTGTCCTCCAGGAATGCCTAAGCTTCCCAGAACAGTCTATGTGACCGTGCAGAAGAAAGGACACAAGTTTCAGGGGGCAACTAAAAGAGCACTGGAGGGTGCCTGGCTTGGTAGGTGATCGTCAGATTCCTCTCCTGTGGGAGCAGTTTTAAGCCCCCTTCCAATGAAAAGGGAAGAGAAGCTGCTTTCCTACTTATGTGTCAGTGCTCTAGCTGTCATATAAGAGATGAGTGAAGGCAGCTTCCTTTCCTCATCCATTTTTAAGTAAAGAATCCATTTTACCTGTTTGTTTGTTTTTTCAAGTTGAAGAGCTCTCAGGAGAGTTGTCTAGGTTTTATACTTCAGTCTGGCAATACTGTAGAGCTTAAGTATCTGAAGTCCTTTGACAGAGCTGGCCTGGCACATTCACTCTTTTCAGGCTACCGTGTCATAGCTAAAGCATGGCCAAGCCCCATGGCTTCCTACGCTGTACATGTGTGGGGAAAATCATAAAAGATGTGCTGATCTTATTGTTAACTAGCTAATCTGTTCTACTTAATTATTTTTGCCTGCGCCTCATAATGCCATGTGTTTTTTGAAAAGATAGATCTGATGATGGAGTAGTTAAAGGAGAGGCTCATCCAAACTAGCAGGAGGGCTTCAGACAGGGCTGTCATACAGCCGAGTGGTGACAATCTCGGGTCCTGTATTTTTGCTTGTGTTTCTTGTGGGGCTGTAGCTGTCACGAAACCTGCTCTGCAGAGCTTATGGTCTAATGTAAGACTACGCTAGCTCAGGCCTCTTCGTTTGCAGAGCAACCTGCGGACAAGACTGATTTCTAAGGAAGAAATTGGCTTAGAAGAGATGTGCTGTTCTATTTTTGTGATGATGCTAAGGAAAGGAGGTGTCAATGACAGATAAACTACCATCCAAGAGACTGGCTTTTGTATTTGGTATATATTTGTTATAGTGTGAGAATGAAGTGAAGAGAAACCAGGAAGATACAGAAGAGGGGCCAGAGGAGACCTTACTGAATCACAGTGGCATTTACCTAGAGGCAATCTACAGATTGCTCTCGATGAACCAGCCCATCAATAGCTTATTTTTAAACAAAGAGATCAGATACAAATGTGCATTAATATTAGGCTACCTAAACTGTGGCAGACCTTGCTGGATTGTGCAGCAAAATGTTTTATTAAATGATGAGCGATTCCTGATGAGATAGAAATATGAGCATTTATAACAGACAGTTACTGTCAGATTGTTTTATTTTTCTTTCTGTTGCTAGTTGATGCAAGGAAGGCCTACTTTCTGCTCATTTGTTTCTTCAGTAGAACTACATTTTATTTGTATTTTTAACAGTGTAATCACAGTTTCTATTTTGCACCAACAGATAAATATGCTATCTTGGCAACAGGGGAAGTGAGGATAGGAAATGATTATAGTGGGTCCTCTTTCACCCCTCCTGGGGAACTTAGAGGTTCGATTACTTCCCTGAAATGCCTGTACACCAATGCGCAAAGCATGGGGAATAAGCAGGACAAACTGGAGATCTGTGTGCGGTCCCAGCGTCACGATCTCATTGGAATCACAGAGACATGGTGGGATAGCTCACACGACTGGAGCGCTGCCATGGAAGGCTATGTACTCTTTAGGAAGGACAGGCTGGGAAGGCGAGGTGGTGGAGTTGCTCTTTATGTGAGAGAGCAGCCGGAATGCATGGAGCTCAACCTGGGGGTGGAGGATGAGCGAGTTGAGACCATGTGGGTAAGGATTAGAGGGCAGGCTAATGTGGGAGACACTGTGGTGGGTATCTGCTACAGGCCACCTGACCAGGACGAGGAAGTTGATGAGGCCTTCTATAGTCAGCTGGATATTGCCTCACAGTCACAGGCCCTGGTTCTCATGGGGGAGTTCAACTTCCCTGACATCACCTGGAAGGACAACACAGCCAGGCACAAACAGTCCTGGAGGTTCCTGCAGTGCGTTGATAACTTTTTCACGCAGGTCGTGGAGGAGCCAACGAGGAGAGGTGGGCTGCTGGACCTTGTGCTAACAGAGGGACTTGTAGGAGATGTGAAGGTGGGGGGTAGCCTTGGCTGCAGTGACCATGAGTTGGTGGAGTTCAGGATCCAATGAGGAGGAGGCAGGGCTGTAACAAGTAGCCTTGCAACCATGGACTTCAGGAGGGCCAACTTTAGCCTCTTCAGAGACCTCCTCGGAAGAATCCCATGGGCTAGAGCCCTAGAAGGAAGGGGGGCTCGAGAGCTGGTTAGTTTTCAAGCGGCACTTCCTCCACGTCCAGCAACAGTGCATCCCTGTGTGTAAGAAGTCAGGCAGAGGGGGCAGGAGACCTGTGTGGATGAGATGGGAGCTTGTGGCAATGCTCAAGCAGAAGAAGGCAGCATACAGAATGTGGAAAAAAGGACAGGCCCCCTGGGAGAAATACAGGAACGTAGTCAGGGAATGCAGAGATGCGACAAGGAAAGCTAAGGCGCGGTTGGAACGCAATCTGGCAAGGGACATTAAAAATAACAAGAAAAACTTCTTCAAATATATTAACAGCAAAAGGAAGATCAGGGAAAACGTGAGTCCGCTGGTGAACAGGGTGGGTACCCTGGTTACGAATAACACAGAAAAAGCAGAGTTGCTGAATGCCTTCTTTGCTTTGGTGTTTACCAAGGGCAGCCCTTTAGAGCCCCATGCCCTAGGGACAAGAGAAGAAGCCAGGGGAGAGGAAGACTCGCCCTGGGTAGAGGAAGATTGGGTCAGAGAGCACCTAAGGAACCTCGATACCCACAAATCCATGGGCCCTGATGGGATGCACTCCAGAGTGCTGCGTGAGCTGGCGGATGTCATAGCTAAGCCGCTCTCCATCATCTTTGAAAGATCCTGGAGAACGGGGGAGGTGCCGGAAGACTGGAAGAAGGCCAATGTCACGCCAGTCTTCAAAAAAGGCAAGAAGGGGGACCCAGGCAACTACAGGCCAGTGAGCCTCACCTCCGTCCCCGGAAAAGTGATGGAACGGCTCATACTGGCTGTTGTCTCCAGGCACATGGAGGACAAGAAGGTGCTCAAGAGTAGTCAGCGTGGATTCACCAAGGGAAAATCTTGCTTGACTAACCTGATAGCCTTCTATGATGGAATGACCAGCTGGATAGATGAGGGGACAGTGGTGGATGTCGTCTATCTCGACTTCACCAAGGCTTTTGACACCGTCCCTCCCAACATCCTCCTGGGCAAGCTCCGGAAGTGTGGGATAGATGAGTGGACAGTGAGGTGGATTAGGAACTGGCTGGATGGCAGAGCTCAGAGGGTGGTGATCAGTGGTGCCGAGTCTAGTTGGAGGCCTGTGGCTAGCGGTGTCCCCCAGGGGTCAGTCCTTGGTCCAGTCCTGTTCAATTTATTCATCAATGACCTGGATGAAGGCACAGAGTGCTCCCTCAGCAAGTTTGCTGATGATACGAAACTGGGAGGAGTAGCTGATACCCCAGAGGGCTGTGCTGCCATCCAGAGGGACCTGGACAGACTGGACAACCGGGTGGTGAAAAACCTCATGAAATTCAACAAGGTCCTGCACCTGGGGAGGAATAACCCCCGACACCAGTACAGGCTGCGGACTGATCTTCTGGAGAGCAGCTCTGCAGAGAGGGACCTGGGTGTCATGGTGGACAACAAGTTGACCATGAGGCAGCAGTGTGCCCTCGTGGCCAAGAAGGCCAATGGGATCCTGGGGTGCATTAAGAAGAGCATCTCCAGCAGGTCGAGGGAGGTGATCCTGCCCCTCTACTCAGCCCTGGTGAGGCCGCATCTGGAGTATTGTGTCCAGTTCTGGGCTCCACAGTACAAGAGGGATGTGGAACTGCTGGAGAGAGTCCAGCGCAGGGCTACGAGGATGATCAGGGGCCTGGAATATCTGTGCTATGAGGAAAGACTGAGGGAGCTGGGCCTGTTCAGCCTGGAGAAGAGAAGGCTGAGAGGGGATCTAATCAGTGCCTATAAGTACCTCAAGGGAGACAGTGAGGAGGATGGTGCTTGCCTCTGACAGAACTAGAGGAAACAGCCAGAAACTGAAGCATCAAAAGTTCCACGGGAACTTAAGGAAAAATTTCTTAACAGTGAGGGTGACAGAGCACTGGAACAGGCTGTCCAGAGAGGTTGTGGAGTCTCCTTCTCTGGAGATCTTCAAAACCCGCTTGGACGCAGTCCTGTGCCACGTGCTCTAGGTGACCCTGCATGTGCAGGGGGGTTGGACTAGATGCCCTCTAGAGGTCCCTTCCAACCTTAAGCATTGTATGATTCTATGATTTCCCAGCAATCATAGGTGGATTCATGTATCTTCATCCAAAGTTTTATGAACCATGTAAAAGAAAAATATTCACTAGGTATACAAATAAGGAAATAGAAAATGATTTTGGATATTTATTCTTTCTATTTTTATGTTTGTTAATTCTGATGATTTTTTGTGCCCTACAGGTTTTTCTAAAATTCTCTGACTTACCACCAGACTTGAATGCTACTAAATGATTTACCGAAGCTTTACAAGTGATATTTCAGCTGTTGGAGAGGCTCTAAGAGCATCCCCAAATATGTTATAATATGGCATTAGAATTGCTATGGATATTGATGCAAAATCAGTGCAAATAGACCCTGCATATAATTCTATACCCTTTCTCTCAAGTTTACTCTTAGCAACCCTAACTTACTGCTTTGATTTCAGTGCTGAATGTGCAGTATTTTTAGAGGTTGCCCTTTAGATCCTTGTTTTCGTAATCACTATGCCAATGCACATGAAGGAGTTTTTAGAATTCAAAATTTTTTGACATTGTTGTCAGACTTCGCTTACTCATTTGGGTTTTGCTTTTGGCTTTTGTTTAGCTTACGGTTTCTCTTGGTAAAATACTGCAACAGCTTCTTGAATGTGCAAAAGGTTCTTAACATCTTAAACTTTGGCATCTGTGAAAGTCCATTGTTAAGCGGGAGCAAGTGCTGGTGATGTGCACAGCACGCTTTGGCAGAAGCGGTCACCATTTCATCGATATGCCTTCCCTGGATGGCTTTAGAAAAAGTGTCTGGCTCCAGTGTACTATTAGGCTGTAATTAGTGTAACTAACAACTAATATGAAAGAGAAGAATAGAGGTCACCATAGACATCAAATGTCTTAACAGGTTAAGGTTGGAGGGCAGTCTGTTCCCTTGCTTAATCTGTTGCCATATCTTCTGAGTTTTGTTGAAATCTTCAATGATGACCTCTAACCTCGACATGTTGCTCCCTCATAATTTACTGGTCACATGCCATATTCTTTATTTCTGCCTGTTTAGACAGAAATGGGGCTTCGTTGTGAAGGGTGTCTTCGTTTTGTGCTCACATTATAAATGTGCACAGGTAAACAGCTTTTTAATGTAGAATAAAGATTTTTCTGCTTTAATATTCTTGTCCTGCTAGCTTTCCTACAAAACAGAGTTGTTTTCCTATACTTTGCCATGGGATTTGTAGACAGCATTTAACCTGTAGAACAGGATGAGGTTTAAAATCTAATTATTAAATCAATTGACTATTGCAATTGTTTCCAAGCGATACTAAATATCAAGCTTTTGTGAGCTACTGTCTTAGACCTAATTGTCCAAGGATAATTTTGTTATATTTTCAATAAACATGAAAATATATTTAGGGAAATATATAAGATATATTATCTTTATCTTATGAGATAAAGATGCAACTTAAGAACTTTGTTTTGTGGGGAAGATAGAGTATATATCCTTCCCATGGTTTTTCAGTAGAGGAAATAGCCATCAAGAACACACTGTTCAAGCTGCGTTGTTTTTTTTAGATTTGTTGTCTTCTTGGACTTGTGAACTATTCCATTTCTTCTAACTCTTGTGACTTTCATGGGTTGGATTCAGTCAGAGGAGGTGAAATGCACTATTTATTTCCCAGGCATCAGACAGCTGGTTCTCCTTGATCCTACCTGGCCCTAAGGGAGAGGTAGTTCCGATTCTTTCTTATTTTGCCTGTTGTCACCTCACCTTCGGTGACAGTCATGGTTGCCTCCTCCACGCGAAGGCTAGCAAACCCCTCTAAGGCCAGAGGCAGAGATTCTTTATGGTTTACCCCTTCCATCTTTTCCTTCCCCAGCATCATGCCCTACAGTTTCTCGCTGTGCCTGAGCACCACAGTTCTGAGAAGGAAGATGCTAGAAGTCACTTCAGCAAAGTAGCACACAGCAAGCTATCTGCCTGGACCAAACTGAGCTTTGGTCTAATTATCTTTTTTTAACTGATTAAAATGCTATAAAAGGGAGTAAGAATGACTGAGAGGGAGGGAGAGTAGTCCAGTGTTAGATTTGAAGTTTGCCATAAAAAAAAAAAAATCATTTTTCATACAAGGATTTCACAAGCAACGACTCCTAGATAGTATTTGGGAAATCTTTCTTTCAAGACTATCTTGCGATTAAGTAGGGGAGTACTACATCAAAGCTGCACTGACCTCAAAGCTTAAAAACACTTACAGCTTACAGTTATTACTAAAACCTACCACTTCACCCTGCCAGCAGCTCCTCTTAGCTGGCTCTTTAAGTTACACCCATCTACTTCCTGCCCTCTGAGCTAGGGGGGACGGGGGACTTGTAAATTAAATATAGCTGTTCTCACTAAAGCAATTTAAAAATCTAGGGAAAGAAAACAGCAAATAGAGGTATTAAGACATCAAAGATTTAATACACACTCAGCAGTGATTTACATATGCAGAATCTCATTTGGCCAATTTTAATGAAGCTGTCTGTTTTGAGAAACTTTTCTGACTGTGTTCTCCCGCTGCATAAACCCCCCACGTGAAGTAAGCAAGCTATTCAGACCCCTCTTTAGATCCAGATGTTAGCTATCAAGTACAGAAACCTGTACAGTAATCTTGACTGATGGACAAAGTTAACACAGTTGATAACCTGGCACAAGTATACTTGTTTTGGGACTACAGGATTTTTTCACTTATACACTCCTCAAATACCACGGATCACAAGATCAATTCCAGGCCATATTCTATAGTGACTATTCACAGCTTCTGATGTTCATGCGCATCCATATGCCTCACCTGAAAACAATGTGTCAATATTGGGCAATGCTCATCATTCATTGCTGTGACATTATTGGCTCTTTTGCATTAGCAGGAGGGATTGTGGAAGCAAAATTTGCATATTTGATATTTGTGGAGTCCCTGAAACAACTCATTTGTAATAGTATAGGACTGTACTGCACTCTCTGAGCTGAAATAAGAAGGGTAAAATGTACTGAACTGGTAATTTATTGCAGTATTAATATTATTCAACACAAAATTGTTACATTGTTATTTTTTGATCGAGAGTTTTATGCCTAGGGTTTTTGAAATGGTACATTAATCTCTGAATAAATTTTGTCTTGCAAATGACATTAATAGAAAGTTAGGAACAAGTGTGAGTCTTTGAGTGTGTTTTATATAACAGTTTATATGTTCAGCACAGATCAATTGGCATGCTCTCTAGAGCTAAACGCCATTAATTCGTTTACAACTGCTCGTTGCAATGAAGAGAAATTACCAGTGAAAGAGCTGATCGTATGTTAAGGAGAATTTCTCTGCTTCCACGCATTGTTCTAGTTTTATATTTTGCAAGTGTGTTCAGTGCCTTTGCAAGTGTTTAAAGTCAATCTTTTTTTTATTTACAAAAGAAAGAGTTTGGCAGCAGTCAGCAGTTCTGAATCTTCTGGCAAGTGTCCAACGCGCTGGTTGTTTTGCCACACTTAGTTCCACATCGCTGAGCTTAGAAGGCAGATGTGGCACAGCTCTATACTGACCTATTGGTCATGACCACTCCTACCTCATTTGGAGGGTTTTTCATCCTAACCTACTTGCATAAATAATGCAGTTCTGCAGCAATAAAGGAAGACTTATAATACAGAAACGTGAAGGCGATTAGCATATTGTTTTGGGTGGATAATAGTTGCCTCTAGGTGTAAATAAGTGAATTATAATGCAATACAGACAGTGGAAAAATAATACTGTCTTTTAAAAAATTGACATATGAAGAAAGAATACAGGAATACCTGTTAAGTCTAAAATGCGCACAACAAGAGTATGTTCTATCTAAAGACTGTGCCTTTGCTTTCAGCGTATAGAGAGGGAGAAAGCTTCCTGACTGGCTGCTTATTCAATCAAAATGTCAGATTATTTGGAATAAATAGTTATTATGGAGTCAGGTATTCATATATTTATAAATTTATATATATATATATATAATATATACATATTTATATATAATATATATACATATATTATATATATATATGTATTACATATTATAATATTATAATATTATATATAATATATTATATTATATTATATTATATTATATTATATTATATTATATATAATATTATATTATATATAGTATTATATATAATATATATAATATAATATATGTAATATATATATTATATATATATTATATATATACAATTTATATATTTCACTGTGTGATAGATTTTTTTTCTTCTTAAAGAATACATTTCCCTGAAATAAACTGTGCAGAGTAGGAACAGCATAGTCATTTGGAGTTCATTGAAAATATAGGAGGACATCGTGTTTCCTGTCCTTATGTTAAGTTTGGCATATTAATTTTTTTGCACAGCTTGCAGCATAGAAATGTAATCTACAGCTATGGCAAGGCAAGCTAAACCACATGTAAATTTGTTAAGTACTGCTGGATTAGCAGGAATCATTGGACTGTGCAAATACAGAGACTTGACTTCTTCCATAACTTTATTTATGACTTAAAATAGCAAGTTTTGATTTTATTGACTATAAATAAACAATCACAAATCATCTGCGGAAGATGCTGTTTCATACGCTTGCTTGTTTTCACAAAGGCAACTCTGCAATTTAGCCACAATACCTTTGCAGACAGAGCTGAATTTGAAGTTAAGGATCAAATACGTGAAGATAAAGATTCAACAAATGTTGTTAGCTATTGTTTTTTAAATTAGTACATGCAATTCAGAAAGCCATAGTGTGTTTCTTAACTTGCAGGTTTTTATCTAAATTTGTCATTACTTTCCTTGTGTATTCTTTGCCTGTTTAATCTTTTGTTCCTTTTATGTTCAAAGATAATAAGATTATGGAAGCTACTGATGCTGCAGTCTGCATTTAAATTTAATTACGGTATAGCTGTGTGGAAAGAATTCTTCTGATGTGAGGCTGGTTTGCTCTTCTCTCTACATTATTAAACCTCCTTAAGTACATCCATTATACCATTCACCTTGCTTGACTTCAAAGAATGCAGCAACTGTGTAAAGAGGATGAACTGTAGCTCTGCTGAGTGGGTTACCTGTAGTTTCTTAGAAATGCTAATGCATTATCTGGCATGTTTGTAAAATTATCTGCTTGCTTCTGGATTTGAAAAACCATTCGGCAGTTCTAGAAGCAAAATAATAAAATGTCCAGGGCAAAGAAAATGACTGCAGATACTTTGGGATTTGAAGTCATTGCCATTCGCCCTATAAAGCCATTTCCACAAAAGAAAATATTAGTGATGAAGGTTACTTCAGGAGAAAACAAAGTTGCTGCTATTCTTAAGGAATCTCTTTGAGTGTAGTCTCACTGAATCTCTTATGAAAATGATCTGGACTAATGCCTGGCTTATCATTCAGAGTTTATTGGGAACTAATCTGTTCAAAATGTTTGGAATAAGCTCAAACCTGACTTGCTCATCTAATGAAAAAGGTCAAAACCAAAAAGAAAATGCCACTGGTTTGTGTTAAGTGACACTTCCCTGATTGTCTAATTTGATTACACAGAGCCACTGAAGCCCCAAACAAAGCTGATTTAGCTATAATCAACTTCTTAACCTTTTGAGAACTAATGTAAACACTACCTACTAGTGGCTAATTATGTTGCTCCGTTACATACAAGTGCAAAGGTAAAAGTGTAGAACTACAGTAACATGTTATGACAAGATTACTCAAGGGAATTGCGGCCGTCTGCATTTTATGTGCACTCATTGATTTCTTTTTTAGAAATTAAAAATGGGTTAAAAGCACTGAGCATCTGTGCATGGATTTTGAGCAGCATTCCCCTATCATGCAGCTGTCTTGTCTTGGAATTCTGCTTCCATGGGGGAGGCAAGACTAGTCTTGGCTGTACTGCCCTATCTTGGTTTTGATGTTTTGTAATCATTTCATATTAACTTTATCATAATTGTTTATTTCTAATAAATCATCTGTGTTTGCTCCCTTGATGAAGAATATTTTTCAGGATGATTTGTAAGCTTTTTAGAAAGTAGATCATGTCCATGTCAGGCACCTGAATCTAGGTGGGGTAAACAGGATAAACTTTATTTTTCATGTTATGCATATACATAGTATACAAGAACTCAAAAGCTGAGGTCCAAAAATGTCTCTGCGAAATCAGTGTGTCTTGATTTCTTGTGTGTTTTGGTCTGTATCATCCTTCTGATTTGCCAGGAATTTTCTAGTTCTATGTCCTTCAAAACTTTTAGGAGACTTCTAAGCCAATGAACTTTCAGTATATTTTAATGTACTGAAATGGCCACACTGCTGGCCATGGACCAAATTAGGGTACTGCACAAGGCTTACTTTGTCCCAGGTCCAGCAACGAGGACAAGGTGGCCAGTGCTTCCTCTTTGACATAGCAGTTGAGCTCACTGGCACCTTGTCCTTATGGGTCATTGGTCTCCTGGTCTGAGTGCTACATGGGTTACTCTTGTCACACATTGTTTTTGATGATGCTAAAGTAGGTGAAAGATCCACAAAAAAGAAAGGAACAGTCTGTTCCCTGTGTACAGTAAATGGTGCAAAAAGTGATAAAATTAAATTGCAGCAAGGAAAAGTTGGATTGTGCATTAAAAAAAAAAAAAAAACTTTCTAAGGGTAGGGCTGAATGCTGAAGTATAAAGCCTATGAGGTCTCCATTACTGGTGTTGTTTAAGTACAGGTTACACAAGCACTTGCCAGAAATTATGTGGGTGCAGCTGATGTTGCCTTGGGCAGGGCATGGAATGCCTGACCTTGAGACATCTCTTCAGACCTGCATTTCTATGACCGTGTGACTAGCCAGGAAAAAATGAAAACTAAAGGACAGCAAATTCAGAAGGCAGAAAGATTTTTAGGTTCATAGTTTTTAAGTTGTTTTCATAATTTTTGAAACATGCTTCATTTTTTTTAAGATATAATGAAGAGGCTACAATACAATCAGGCAAAGCAACTTATGTAATGCAAAATTGATTTTTTAATCATTATTTGCAAAAGTAATTCACAGATAAAAGTTGTGAGCTTTGTTTTCTGTATTTTGATAGTACTATTTATTGGTTTCAGCAGAATACAGAGAACTGAGTATTATTGATAGCAGCGTTCTCCCAGTTTGACATGTAATAGCAAAAATAAGTCTGTTAGGAAGTGCTAATCAGAAATGCAATACCCATAGTCATTGTTTTTGATGTCTACAATGTCCACATCAGGGAGTAAAACAAATATTGGATTGCTTAGGTGGCCAGTGACATACTGCAAATAACAAGCAAGTCTTAGTAAAATGTTTGTAAACAATCCATTTCCCAATTTGTTAAAAGCATACCTACAGCAAACAGATTGAAATCTGGAGTACGTTGTGGATTTGCTAACCAGAAAAGAGCATACATTTGTAGCTAATGTTATTTATAATAAATAACTGAAAGCTTTCCACAGCACAGTAAAGCATACAAGAGTAAATTAACAGGGAAGTCTGTCTTTTATTCTTATTAATTCCAGTATATCTTGAGACAAGTGATTTACCATAAGTGAAATTAAAGGAGTAAATACTGCTGGCCAATTTGCCTCTGATCTCATGGCTTCAAAAAAAATCCTTGCTGGGGTACCTTTAGCAGCAATTGTGTGGGCTCTTGCCAGCTTAATTCGCACCCAGTTTCCAGGAAGGAAAGGAACCATGCACTCTTGCATTTGCTACTTTCTCTGGAGAGTGAAAGAATAGATTGGAATAATGATTTGTCTGAAAAAAAATTTACAGACCAGATCAAAACAATACCCCAGGAACCTTTTATTTTTTTCTCCTTCCCTGAAGTCAGATCCCCAAACTCCTGGGAGTTTGGACAGTGGGGATGCTTTAGTAAATGTGCGGTGATAAAACTGCCAGATTGAGGGTTTCTTAAGTGCTACTGTCCAAAATCACCAGCCATGCTTGAAACTAGTAATTCTTGACAGAACATACACTCTCAGTATGTGACTTTTAGCTGCAGGGGGCCAGAGCATATGCTTTACAGCCAGAAAGTTGTTTTTTTTTTATTGTATTTGTGTCATAACCTCTTTTATTGCAGTTTTAAATTCTTTTCCTATTTTAGTGTTCAAGGCTTGCTATGAAAGCCCCACATAAATAATTGCAAGAAAATATATATATATGAAAGTGTAGGTTGTTGAAGAACTTCTGAATAAGTAACTGATACGTAACTTTAGATTGTAACTGATGACTCTAGATTGTAATTACCAAAGCTGTCTGCTCAGTGCCATTGACATCTATCTCCCCTTTACAAAGGAAGATATGGACTGTCCTGGGACCTTAAGCTGCAAAAAAGTGCATTTGTGCTAAAATGATAGGCACATTTGCTTCTGCTGCTTCCACTTCAGGGGAAGTAATTCCAGCAGAGGTGCAGGGCATAGAGCAGAGAGCAGCAGTGCTTTGCACTCCTGCCACTGAAGCTGCTGAAAGCTCACGGCCCAGAGCCCTGAAATGCTCTCCCAGCTCAGAACTGTTTTAGAGCATGTTTAAATGTATTGTCAGTGTACGTAAAAACGCTTAAGACTGCCCTTTCTGCATATGCTTTCAGAACAAGATATTTCGATTTCCAGGATTGTAAGTAGATTCATAATTGTTTACAGTACAGGCACAAAGAATACTACTTATAAAATGCTGCCAATGCATTTGACAGCAGTTTGGTTTCTTACATTTTTGTAACTACGTTCATCACTTACTACTATTCTTCATTTATTACTCTTCATGTATTTTTTTTTAATCTGAAGATAATTGAGAACTTAAAATTGCATAGTAGTTAGTGATGGTCATGGTTAGTTCTGCAGAACTTTCTCATCTTCCAATTCTCCTCACCCTGACAAAAGGGAGTTTGGGCTATGAAATTGTATGCCCTTTGTCAAACTATTCCTCATTGAGGAATATTTTATTTCTTGGCTACTCCCAAGATCTCAAGGTGCACCAGCAGAAAAAATTATTGCCTGCTATAGGCTTTTGACAGCAAATATGGTTGGCTTCCTTGGTGGCCTGCAGTGGGGAGATGCTTAGGTTAGATTAGAGCATCTAGATCTACAGTAGAGAGTTTAGATCACCTCTCCATTTATCATCTCAGAGCTGGATTATCAAAGAGCTGTGACAAGGTGGATTTGGTACTGTCAAATGGCAAACTGCTTTAGTGCTGTCAGTTCCACATTTGTGCCCTGTCCCTTTTTTAATGTGTGTTATTAATAATTCTACTTCTTGATAAAGATAGTCTGCTTGCCCTTTTTAAACATGAGTGATGAGTATCTCAAAGTGGAGTATCAATTACAAAGCCATGAGAGTTCATCTACTTTGTGAACATGACTATCGCTCGAGAGAGTCTTACACCAATGCTGGGTTTTATACTACCATAGATGCGTGTCACCTATGGCAGATATGTAGACACTGTGTTCACATAGCCTGGGCTGCACCTAAGAGGTGGTGGATCTTGATCAGAAGCCTTAGCCTTCAGAGGTACCTCATCAATAGGCTTATGGACTTAGGTGGAATTTAGGTTGCCTGAGTGTACCCTAACTTCTCTATGCTTTGGTTCCCTGTCCCTAAAACAAGGTTAGTGCTATTCTTCTGTGGTGATAAATGTGATCCAGATCACATTTGTGGGACAAATGTTTGTGGGACATGCAGATATTATGGTGCATACCTGAGACAGAAAGACCTGGAGTGTAGAAGATCTGTTTATTTTAGCTAGGATTTTTCTTTTGGAAAAAGAAATTGCATTTGGGAAGTGGCTTTAGTAAAATCTTAGTCAGCTGCTATGAAAATATCAATTGAAGTTTCTCGAACAATTAAAAATAGTGTTATAGAGAGAGAAATTTCAATTTTTGCTAGTAACAGGAATGCACAAGCAGCAAGATCCTAGAAGAAGAGATACTGTAAAAATAAGACTGGCCATGCTCATGTTGGCAAAATAATTGAAAGCACGTTTGAAGACCTGTAACCTGTGGCAAACTAAAATATTTACAAATGAGAAACTGAATAAGTATTTACTTCTGTGATCATTTATGGCAAACAAGTAAACCATGTGACACCCTTTGAAACAATAAAATAGAAAAAAAACCCTATAAGTTTAATCAAAAGTTTGTTTCAGTCATTGAAATTCTGTTATTGCTGCTCACAAACATTAAAGTCAATCAAAACATCAGTAGCCTGCGAGATCAATATTTTTAATATGTTTGCATTGCAGTGCTGCAGATTTTTGGCTAATCATAGAATCACAGAATGCTTAAGGTTGGAAGGGACCTCTAGAGGTCATCTAGTCCAACCCCCCTGCACACGCAGGGTCACCTAGAGCACGTGGTACAGGACTGCATCCAAGCAGGTTTTGAAGATCTCGAGAGGAGACTCCACAACCTCTCTGGGCAGCCTGTTCCAGTGCTCTGTCACCCTCACTGTTAAGAAACTTTTCCTTAAGATCCCGTGGAACTTTTGATGCTTCAGTTTCCGGCCGTTTCCTCTAGTTCTGTCAGAGGCCAGCACCATCCTCCTCACTGCCTCCCTTGAGGTACTTATAGGCACTGATTAGATTCCCCTCTCAGCCTTCTCTTCTCCAGGCTGAACAGGCCCAGCTCTCTCAGTCTTTCCTCATAGCACAGATGTTCCAGGCCCCTGATCATCCTTGTGGCCCTGCGCTGGACTCTCTCCAGCAGCTCCACATCCCTCTTGTACTGTGGAGCCCAGAACTGGACACAATACTCCAGATGTGGCCTCACCAGGGCTGAGTAGAGGGGCAGGATCACCTCCCTCGACCTGCTGGAGACGCTCTCCTTGACGCACCCCAGGATCCCATTGGCCTTCTTGGCCACGAGGGCACACTGCTGCCTCATGGTCAACTTGTCATCCACCATGACACTCAGGTCCCTCTCTGCAGAGCTGTTCTCCAGAAGGTCAGTCCCCAGCCTGTACTGGTGTCTGGGGTTATTCCTCCCCAGGTGCAGGACCTTGTTGAATTTCATGAGGTTTTTCACCGCCCGGTTGTCCAGTCTGTCCAGATTCCTCTGGATGGTAGTGCAGCCCTCTGGGGTATCAGCTACTCCTCCCAGTTTGGTATCATCAGCAAACTTGCTGGGGGAGCACTCTGTGCCTTCATCCAGGTCATTGATTAATAAATTGAACAGGACTGGACCAAGGACTTGACCCCTGGGGGACACCGCTAGCGACAGGCCTCCAACTAGACTCGGCACCGCTGATCACCACCCTCTGAGCTCTGCCATCCAGCCAGTAATGGATCTCACCCATATTGATTTCCATGGGAAATATCAGTCTGATACTGAAATAATTTAAAAAAAAAAAGGCAGAGATTATTGGTTTGGAATTTTGTAGGAGATAGAAGTATAAAAATTGGTTATTGACTAAATCGCTTGGGGTGAATGAACCTTGGGCACTTGCAATAAACTTGTAGCACAGAGTCATTACTGAATACTACCTTAGTCCCTTAAACCTAAAATCAGTCAATAACCTATTATAACAATGCAAATTGTGATGAAATAATATAGCGGATAGTTCTCCAAGCAGCGGGATATTCATAAATAGCTGCATGCATATCTGTGTGGACGTGTTAAACTCTACTGAAGTGTACACAACAGCTGGTTTTGAAGTTTATTTTAATATATTGAGTTTATATTAATATAAATGTGAAAGGGTTGATTTGGACTAAATCTTTAAAATAAGATTAATGCTTCTGTGGCTACTAAAATGAATGCAAATATAGCAAATTATTATGATTCAACTATAAATGCATGGACAAGTGCGTTTTGTGCTGCCTCAGCTCTAGGCAAATGCACAGTAAACTTTTTTTCTTTTCATTATGTGTGTGGAAAAAGAAAAAAACAACAAAAACAAAAGCAGAGGCTGCCTGTAGGGTCCTCGCCTGTACCTAGTGTTGTCCTCCTGGTCTCAGTGCTCCATATTCAGCCTCTCCCTCCATATGTATTAGCCATTTTGACTTTGCTTTCCTCAACAAATTCTGTTCAGGGAGAGGGTTCTGCCTGCCCCTGGAGATCGTGCCTCACTGTGATACCTGGGCGTCATTATGATAAAATAAAACATTTCTCAGGTAGAAAACAAATTCTGCTTTCCCAGCCAGGGACTAAATCAGTTTACCTGAAGTAAGGTAAAGAATACTAATTTTAACTCCTAGTTAAGTGAACCACCTGAGAGATGCCTTTTGATTACCTCTTTAAAACTGCTCTGAGTCCATGGTTCATTCTGCACTGGGGACCAGGAACTCAAGCGCCTCTGCTACAAGTAGATGATGTGGTATGCTAGCTATCTAGTGAAATATGTTTTTACCTGAGCTATATAAATATTTAACAAGTATATCCTAAGTGATAACTTGGTGCCTGTGATAGTATCAGAAAAAGAGACAGTATTTGTGTTTGAATATTACAAAGTTTTGTTTGTGGACATTTTCAGATTTCCCATGGTTTTTTGTCCCCCAACCCAAACACACACACACGCACACACTTTCTTCCTCTGTACTTTACCTGACAAGAAACAACACAGCTGCTGGGCAGAGGTCAGAGTAGGGACAGCATCGGTGCTGTGGAGCTCAACAAAGTCTGCTGGAGCCCAGCTCAGCAAGTTGGTGTCTCAGTTTAGCTACTGATGTCTGGCGGCCTCTTGCCTGCTAGAATCTCCATGGCTTGGTACCTTTGGGGAGCAGCAATTAATGAAGTCTAAAATCTCTTCGTAAACTTGTTAGAGGAGTCTCATTATTAAGAAGTTACCTCTGTAGTTACTCTTCAAGTCACGCGATTTCTGAATAATTAACATTTTCCAAATTACTAGAGCCATTTATTTAGGACAGAGATAGGCTTTCACTTTTAGAAGCAAATCCATGATGAATTGCATTAAGCAACAGTAAGTTTATGGCTTCTCGCCTATACAGGGCAGGAAACGTTGTTAACCGTGTATTGATTATGTGGAACCTCTCAAACTCACCTATATGTTGTATATATTAGGATTTGGGCTTATTTTCAATAGTTATTATTTTGATGTGACCAGGTTATATTTCACTTTTTTTTTCCTCACAGTTTTCATTGTTTGAAATTCAGTATTTGATTTTTGAAAAAAACAATGTTTCAGAATAAAAATGCCCTTATTCGCAAGTTCTACACCCCAGAACTGTTTAAATGTGTCACCTTTCTGTTATTAAATAAGAAAAAAATAGAGATAAGATGGGGAACATTTCCCAAAAATGAAGTGGTAAAGTAAGATAACATTTCCGCTTGTAAAAATCATTCTTTCTCATACCCTGAAACATAAGAGTTTGGCTTTAATATAGTTTTCATGATTCCTGAAAAAGAAGCAAACCAAAACAAACAAAATCCAAAAATGTTGCATATTTTTTCCAAAAATTATACTAAAAGGGTATTTTTTTATAAACTTTAGCTGTCATGTTTAAAAAAAAAAAGAAAAGAAAGAAAAAAAGAAAGAAAAAGCAACATAGGGTCATAGGAAAAGTTTAAAATAACCAGAGCAAAGGAGAATATTCCAGGTAGTCACTGCCCATCTTCAAGCCTGAAGTAGGCAGGAAGAGGACAAACACTACTGAGTAAGTAGGGTGGAGGTACTGTAGCAAGTTCACAGGTAAGTATGGAAACCAGTGGTGATTTTAAATTATATGACTTTTGACCTCATTTGTAATGGTACATTCTCTATAAACACTACAATTATGGACACCAAAATATATTTTTTGTATAAAATAATGCCTCTACTTCTGACTCCCCATGGTCTCCTCAGGCACCAGCAGGATGGAAGCAACCCTAATAAGGTTGTTAGAGATGTGTTTGCCTTGGAAAATAGTGTCATGTGCCGATCCTGGCACCTCTTAAAGGTTCCTCATCCTTACAGTGGCGACACAGTTGTAGTTATTTTCATAATCTCCCCGTCAGAAATGAAAGTAATATTAAAAAAAAAATCCGTTTTTTTAATACTGCGTTTCAAAAGTGCAATAAGTATTTTTGAATATAAACACTCTTATTTTAGCGCAAACAGCCCCATATTGAAGAGCTGTTATTATGCAGGGAAATGTCCCTATAGAAAAAAGGTCAGAGCATCTCAGGACAGAGCTTGCAATTGGGAGGGCAGGATATCAAGCCCCTTGGCAGTTTCCTGATTTCAATGGGCTGGATTGTAATTCAGACCGCGTGGGAAACCTGATTTATAGCAGGGCCCTTTGGCTTCCTGGCATCCCTATATTTGACACCATTGCTGTGCCTCCACATGCTGCAGTCAGCAAGGTAGTCCATGAGCAGAGCGATGTTTCTCGAGCCCCTGTGTCAGGGCACTTTTCTATGGCTGGATCTGAGGCATTACACACTTTTACACTGCTTTGGCTTTATTATTTTTATTATTTTATCCAGCATAGAGGGGCCAGGGTGGAATAACAACTCACGCCAGGCAGGCAATTGTGAATTAGATTTAACCATGAGTAAGCTGTCAGCGAAAGTGATGGGAATAACACAGCCCTGCTTCCCCGAGTG
Source organism: Tinamus guttatus (assembly GCF_059628265.1). Lineage (NCBI taxonomy): Eukaryota > Metazoa > Chordata > Aves > Tinamiformes > Tinamidae > Tinamus > Tinamus guttatus. The sequence continues at coordinate 358,442 of NW_028289392.1, forward strand.
ATAGGAGAGGTTGGCTGCAGAAGCCCAGACACAAGTTCCCACGCACCGAGCTGAGGCTCTGCCCCATATACAGAGTAAATTATCCCGCTTCGAAATGTGTATCTTAAGCAGTCCAATCGTATAGGTTACAGAAAGAAATTCCTTGTGTACTGCATGTGCGCAAATAATGAACAGGCGCTGCCGTCTCATACATCAAAGATGAGTTTTGAGGACCTAGAAAAAGTCCGGCAAGTCCAACTTTTATATGGTTATATCATGCTGGTGATCAGTAATACAACTTTAGATAATTGTTATGTCTAATCTGGTTTAGATTATATCGTTGTCATTTTGTCAAGATGCAAGAGATACTGCTTTCTGATGACTTCTCTAGCTTGCATCTAAATGTTGTTATCTCATTTTGGCAGTGTTTGATTCTATTTTCAAGATTACAGAAGAATGTAGTGAGCTGGTTTAGTTTTTTATTTATAAAAATAGCATTTTCCTATTAACCTGTAGATAAACCATGCCAGGGAATGGCTGCTTCCTAAGTAATGGAGTTTGGAAAAATAAAATGTTCATCATCACCCCAGTCCAGGAAAGTGCTTGAAGCGCAATGCTGTAGGACACTGGACGCCATTATTTCTTACTGAAGTTAATACAGATCAAGATTGTTTGGCATCCTGCAGGATTGCTACCTTAGCCGTGTACACTGAATTCAGTGCATGCTGAAGTCTTTTGGGGAATTTAGGCTCACTGTGCTAAATTTTCAATTCTTTAGGTTTCAGTTATGTTGATACCTTTTTATATGCAAAATAGTTAATTATGAATATAAATGCTAATTTCCTGCTATGTAATATGCTACTGCATTTGTAATCAAGTCTTCCAGACAGGTAGTTTAAGTGTATCTGAATAAGCTAGTTCTAAAATAGGGAGGCTGTATTATTGTTATTTTACTAAAATACAGGAAAAAAAAAATACTAGCTCTATGACGGTTGGGCAGCCCTATAACCCCATACAACAGCAAATGTTCTACGTTAAGCTAAAAATGTAAAGAAAAATATAAATATGGTATTAAATGAACGGCATGCAACCTTCTGAACTTTTTCTTTTTTTACATTTTTCAAAGTTAACAGCTCCCTTTAAAAAGGAAATTAGAAATATTTTGCTGTGACTGTACAGGAACATGATGTTACAAAAATACGTCCCCAGATACGGGTGTTGGAACTGCATCACTAGTGCATGTCTTTTTTCCCCCTCTAATTCCTGCTTTCTGTCATAATGGGAGAGAAATTGATTCCAAATGTGTTTTTTTGCCCCCTACTCCATACATGCTAGTACCTAACCTTAAATGATGTTTCTCCAGTCGCGCCTGTATTTACAGTAATTATATGCATAATGTAGCATATTATTGTCTGGACTTCCTGTTTAATCAGTACAGAGCTTCTAAGTGCAACTGAAAAGGGCAAACAAAATTAAAGCTTTATATACCAAAACAATTTTGATTTGCTAAGCTCCTGGCATTCCAAAGTACACAGATTTGTTCCACCAAGTTTTGCAATGGCTTGCAGATGGGCAATGATTAATCAGAGAGCTAACTGTGAAGTAGTTTGCAATTAAACTGGAAAGCTCTGAAGCATGCTAATTGAATCAGAAAATTAGAGACACTGAACAGTAATTGGCCATTTCTCATGCAGCAGGTGCTAGGCCACTCATCTGTGGAACAAGGTATTTAAGGCACATTAGCACTAGTAAAAATACTTCTTGATATGGAACAGTTAGATTTTTTGCTCGTTTTCACCATGGATGTCAAAACTACATCTGTGATGTCTAGTGCTTGCAGTTCTGTTAGAAGGATTTGAGTAGGGTCATCATGAACCTATATGTATGCAGTATTTTAAATGAGGTTAAAGTTGAGGTACCCAGGTAACTTTCTAGGCCATACAGATTGACAAATCCCTCAATTAATTTCATTTCAAAAAAGTAAATGTGGCAGATTATGTGCCTTCATTAAGTTTTAAAGACCCCTCTATAATGTTTTATTAAGATCACTTGGCACAGTGTTACCCAAACTGGATGTTAGCGATATGTACTGGGGAAAATGACTGCAGTGGTAGTTCAAGTGCTTTGCCACACTCCACATCTTTAAATGGTGTTTGCATACTTTGCAAGCGTCAGCACAAGTACTTTTCCATCACGCCTGTGACTTTTCCATCTATTACCCCTCCCCAAAAATCTTGATGCCTTTGCTTGAAAGCCGCTCCAAAACATTTACATGATCAATGTTTGTTGCTTGAGGGATAAAGTTTGCTCTTCCATGGACAAGTGAGAACATATTGATCGTTTTATTCTATTTGCTATTTCTAAATTCAATATACCTCTGGAGTCAATAAGCGAGATCAAGAGCATATTCTTTGTGTGTGTGTGTGTGTGTGTGTGTGCCTGCTTGTAGCTTGTTCTCAAGATCCAAGATACATTTTTGATTAATCACGAATGCTCTGGGGTCAGGGAGAACCAATGTGTTTGTGGAGTGTCAGCTGATGCTGTCAGATAAATGTCTTAAGCTTAGCCAGGGTTCATGCCCCAGCTTTAGGCTGTGCCAAATGGCAACTGAGCTGTTTGTTCACTGAAAGGACTGACCTTGCCATATGGGGCTGCAATCAGGTGGAAAAAAAAAAGCAGTGGAGATGTTTTAATTAAAACTTTACAAATCTTAACTTAGTACGTTTTCCTCATATTTAATGCAAGTGGCTTTTGCATTTGTTTGCTAGCATGCGCCTTCATGCAGCTCCCTTTCCCTGTGGCTACCTGTGTGACATGATGCTATGGACATTCCTCAGCAGGGGATTACGGCTCCTGTCATTAGCAGCCTTTGACAGTGTCCGGGTGCTCCCGACAGGACTTTTGACAAGGTATTTTTACGCTGGGCCAAAAGAGGGGAAAAATAAACATTTTTTAGGACAACCAGGGAGGAGTTTACATTTCAGGTTTTACATTCCCTCATAATCTAAGTTCCTGGCCTAGAGAAAGGGGCATGTGAGATAGTGATGCTCAGCAGTGCCTTCCCTTGTCTGTGGCAGACTTTTAAGATCCTATTTACCTTATCTTACAGTAATTTGTCCTCTCTAACTAGCCAGAGAGTATAAACAAGAAATAGCGACACAAGTGCTAAGCTAACACCTGGAGATCACTTTGCACTAAGGCTGCCTGTTTTGTAGTGCTGAAGGCAAAAGGATGGATCATATGGTGGTGCATAAATAAGTGAAAGCTCCCAGGGCTACTTCTGAGCATTTGTTATAAAACACCCAGAATCTAGAAGCTTTCTCTCCCTCCTAGCTCTCCCCCAAATTGTTTGTTTTGTGGTCCAAAGATTATGCTCTACTTTTGCTTTCCTCTCAAGAAGTTCATACTGTCATGGGTAAATCATCAGGGCTAATTAGACACAATAATGCTGTGAAAATTTGAGGGGAGAAAAAAAAAAGATATAACACATCTGTCATGAACTCCCACCATATCTCTTGGAAATGAGACATTTTTAATATTTTATGCTGAACACAAAATATCTTGAGGAAATGGTTTTATATTCTGTATACCAGAACAAAACCTTCAGCGTCAGATGAGTAATACTGTCTAAGGAGGCCCTTAGATGATGTTGTTTAATATCTCACCGCTCTCAAAATATACATTTTATTTTAATTAAATGTAGTTTTTATTTTTAAAAAAGTTGTAAGGAATAATGAAGAAAGTACCAGATGCATCTGAAATCTTATTTGAAGCCTGAAATGCACTCCAAATACAGGAACAGACATTGCTATATTTACACTGAGCCCTGCAGAGATTTTTTTAATGATATCTAAATCAAATGAAATACAGATATTTTGTACTTAAAATTAACTTTAATCAAAACTCTATCTGTTTTTGTTTCAGAACTAATTTTGACTTTCTTAAAATGATATCTCACATAGAGGTTTAACCATGGTCTCCCACTATATAATATTGAGCTACATATTTTAATTTACTTGATTTGTCTGTTGTGTGTAACACAGAAATTATGTGTGTGCAAGAGACATATTTGAAAACCTTTAATCGGTTAAAGTTGAGTAAATCCCCATTGCATGTTTATTTTTGGTGGCAGGACAGAGATTAATAAAAATATTAATTTGGATGACAGGAAAATGAACTTAATCAAATTCCCAAAGTCCTAATAAATCATTCATTTAAATATATAATGTTAGACATGTTCTTTAAATAGATTTGTAATCCATATTAAAAAGAGAAACATATCCTGCTTGGCACATCTAAAATCACTTCTGCTTTATGACTATGTTATTCCTGACCTGCACAAATCTGTCTCCTTCCTGATGTGGTGTTTGCCTGCACCATTTCTGCAGCTTTTTTCCCCTGGGAAGCCGCCAGCTGCAGTTGACCCCCACTCAGCAGCTCCATTACTTTTTATACATTGAAATAGCACCATGATACAAGAGCCCTGAATGAGGAAGGGACTCCACACTACAGTTTATCAGACCGAGGGTGAGTCTGTGCTTCTTGCAAAAATGACCTGTGGCTTTCCAAGCAGGAGATGATAACCACAACAGTAACAGGGCACCTTGCACTGCCCAAAACATCATGGTGCTCCGCATCAACTTGGCCAGGGGTAGAGAAAAAAGATATGACTCTGCCCTTAGGCAGAGCTGCAAAGGCAAGGTAGGAAAGGGGAATGACAAAATAAAATTATCATTGACAGAATTAAATCAAAGAAACAACAAAAGTTTTTATGAGCACACTTATCGATATAGTTGTAGTAAAGGTATCACAAGCAGTTTGTTGGCTTAGGTTCTGAATGCGAGTTGTTCAGAGTAACTAAGTGAATCCAATTCCATGAAACAGAACAATTTCTGTTGTTACCTCTCAGGCACTACAGCCCACTGAGAGATTTTGTTATGGAGTAAAAGCCTATAAGGATTTAAACTATTAATTCTGAATCACAGTTAGTAACATTGACGTTTTTAAAATAATGTATTTCTCCCTTCCTACGTATATAGTTATGTATTTTATTACGTCTGCGCCTAACTATTTCTCTTTGGGAACTGTCTGACTATAGAGCTTGATGAGTTTCACAGTCAGTGTTCACCTGTCCATTTTTTTAATGCTGATAAATTCAGATGTCATCTCATTGCCTTAGTGTCTTAAAGTTCATGGTTTGGTTCCCTTGCAAATAGAGTTAATTCACTGCTTTACTGGCTTTGAACTAGACATAAAGAGAAGATAAGGTGCTTGTAGTCTGAATATGACTTTAATGTATCTTACAGGGGAATGCATATTTGTCTTTTAACACTAGGTAGAGAAAGAAGGAAAGAAATTTTGCTTTGCTATAACTAGACACCATGAAAAAAGGTTGAGGTTGTCTAGCTATTAAAAAAAAAAAAAAAAAAAAAGCACTTAAGCTAACCCAGGAAGCAAGTTAATACAGAACTGTGCTTGAAAATCCAAATAGGCATCAGTCGAAACAGATTCACAGAGAAGGCTGCCGAGGCCCACCCCGCGAGACGGAATGAACAACACTTCAATGTGAAGCAGGTTCGATTCGCTTTACTATTGTCTACTATGTAGCTTTATACAATTCTATCACCCGTAAACACAGACACGCGCTAAGCAACAGCATTCCCATTGGTTAGGCTATAGTGTCCATGCATAGCTAGTTTGCAGCTGACTGGTGTTCTTCTCGATGCTCTGTTGCTGGGCCTCCCGGACGCTTATCTGGCTATGGCTGGCCTAATTCATTAAAAGTTACTAACAGGCGTTATCTTCTCCGGGTGACCTTGGTTCCCATCACTTCAGCTCCTCGGTTCTCATCGCCTCAGCTCCTCGGTTCTCATCACTTCAGCTCCTCATATTCTTGCAAAAGCGCTAAGGCCCCAACAGAAGGCATCTGATTCATTTGGCAGAAGTATGAGGGACCTCCCTCTGCCCACCTGGGATTCTGGCGCTTTGAGGCAGTCTGTTTTCTGCAAAAGAAGAAAAGGAAAGGTAAAAGCTTGCCTTCAACTAGACAAGGCAAGTAAAGACAAAGCAAGAGCATATGTTCAAATGATAGAAAGATAAAATTATATGGGGGAACTGACACCTTGCACAGGTTTAGAATTGAAACATGGATTTAACCTCTTTGACATGCATGCCAGGCCAGACAGCGAGGATTTGATCTTTTCCGGATATGAACACAGAATGTCAACTTCCTTTTTGTGTCTTTTGTCTTACTTGCTGGGGACAAGTTCAGAGCTTCTCCTGGTGTTTGCGAAAGTGATTTCCTGAGAAGACTGTCAAAGAGTATAAGCCACCAAACCAGGTTACCACCATCTGCAGTGACAGAGTAACATTGATTGTGCCTACCATTTTTCCTAAAAGTTTTTAACTGGCTCCTGCATTCTTAGCCCAATATCCATTTCTCTGTTGAAAGATCTTCATGGACATTTTAAAGCCATGCAGATGATTAACCTAATCCATGGCAAGAGCAAGGACAGCTAGAAGCAAATTCTACTTCAAGAAAGAGCCCAGAAGCCATCATTATAGACAGGTACTTACAAAGTTCTCCAGAAGTTAGTGTTATATTAGTACAATAGTCTGTATTAGTAAACTAAAATCGCAAAAAAATGTTCTAGAGTGAGCAGCTTTCTATGCTGTCAAACCATACAAGCAGTCCTTGGTGCACTATTGTCCACACTAAGTACTACTCAAGTATTTTACAGACACAGTTCTAGAGTAAGAAATTTCCATGGGCTGTTCCAAAGAGGCAGTTGCATGAAGTCACCCTGTTTTGGAACAAGAGAGTTTAACTTAGGGAGTAGAGACACACGCCATTTTATGCAAGTTGGATTCAGTGCCCAACAATGTTCCTGAACGTGTTAAGTTTATTAACATAGATATAGCCTGTGTATTCTTAAAAATTAAGACTATCTTACATTTGATATGCTCAAGAAAGCAGAGACAGTGAAGGATACAGAGAGAAAAGTGGAATGGTGAAAGCATCAAAACAGGAAAACAATCTTTACAGTAGCATTCTGGGTGGATACCTGCAGGGCAAGATTTCATTGGCAAGACCAGAGAAAAGGACAGTTTAGTAACCATGATCGAGCTGATGAGTCTGGGCAGCAGTGCTCACTGTTTTAAAGATGTCATATAGAAAGAATCTACACAACAGTGACAGTCTGAACAGAGGCCAAGAGGAAGTTTTAGTTAAAAATGATACCTGCCGTGTAAGCCTGACTGATGATGTCTCAAATGGTCAAGAAAAGACACGGTAGGAAGGTTTGTAAAGGAAACCTTAAGGTCTCTCTTTTTTTTTTTTATGTGATATGATTTTTGATGTGATTTGATGTGATTTTTAAATTTCAGATGACATCATCACCTGTGAAGAAATCACACACAGAATCACAGAATAGTTAAGGTTTGAAGGGACCTCTAGAGATCATCTAGTCCAACCCCCCTGCACACGCAGGGTCACCCAGAGCACATGGCACAGGGTGGCACCCAGGCAGGTTTGGAAGATCTCCAGAGAAGGAGACTCCACAACCTCTCTGGGCAGCCTGTTCCAGGGCCCTGACACCCTCACAGGAAAGAAGTTCTTCCTCATATGGAGGTGGAACTTCCTGTGTTTCAACTTACACCCGTTACCCCTCATGCTGTCACCGGAATCAGAGCCACAAGATTTTAGGTGAGAAAAATGGAGCCTAATTTGGACTGATAAAGTATAAAGAGTGATAAAATCTTAGTGTCACTCGTAACTTCCTGGTAGAGATGGTGAGTTGAATTATAATGAATTATTGGGAAGATATGAAAGATGAGAGAACAGAACAGAGAGTAGAGTGCTATGGAGGAGAACCAAGGAAGGGTCATGAGGATGGTTCAGTAGTAGATGTGCTGAAAATGTAAAAAGTGAAGAAGGAGTAAAACAGTGAGGAGGTTGCCAGAAAAAGAAGACAATATCAAGAGCAGGAGCATGTCGGCGCTAGCTGAGGGATTAATGTGGAAGAGGATGAAGAATCAGTTTTGAAAGCTAAGCAAAGATGACAATATAAGGGAAAAATAAATTGTGTTTTATATTAGATTTTTACCTTTGTTTTCAGTGTCCATTAAAGGTAAGCATTTAGCAGCAAAAATGAAACTCTTTCAAAGCTGAATTTCTTATTATAATTATGTAAATGTTGCAAGTTGATTAAGTCTTTGTAGTTATGTTTTGGCTCATAGCAACATCTTTATCAGCAGCATACTTCATACTGTAGCGGTTAGCATGACACTAGAGAGAAGTATCAGTTTATTTCTTAGAGCTAATTGGCTTCACTACATAGTTCAAAAATCATTGGCATCTAGTCAAACCATGCTCACAAAAAAACACATCCTACTGATAAACTAAGATCTAATATTAGCTGTACTGCTCCTAAAGATAAATGAATGCATATCTAACTTATGTCATTATTTTAAAGCTATATATAATAATGTAAGTACTATAACAAATAAATTCAGTAGGTTTTTTTGTTCGTCAGGTGCATAGGTGCAGTTGTCATAAAATGTGTTTTTTTGTAAATGCAAAATTCTTTTCTTTTAATCATAATTTTACTTTCATGAATTTTAAGAAGATATATATAGTATAAGCATTATCAGTAATTAATATGTTTTCAGAAAGATCAGATAGAAGATAGGTTGGATGTAACCCCTGTTGCCGTTCAAATGGCGCGGCGACCTGGTTCAGGAACAGCACGGAGACCACCCCCAGGCCGCTCGGGCCATCAGCTCGCTGACACCAATGTGGTGGACGGCAAATGGCGTTTATTGATGGGTAACAAGGTGTTATATAGCTAAGGTTTACAACGTCACATCCGTCTGCTTACATCATAAACTAAACGCTATTGGCTATTAGGGGCCCTATCTTTCCGTACAGCACGATATCTTCCGGCCGCCGGATCCTAACTATCTGCAACAAACCCCAATAAAAAGATCCAATTGCAAAGAATAGGAAGTTTTGTATCTAATTTATTGAGAGTATGAAGAAGTAAAACAATAGAATTTTTATTTTAAATTTCAGTTCCAGGTTTATAACTGACATAGACATGGTATTATTTTTTTATTATTATTATGAGGCTTCGGTAGTTGTATTTATCTATTATTTATTTGCATTGTGCATACAATTAGTAAGACCTGATTGCAAGACAAGCAGCCATGGCAGCTTCACCAGCAGGCTCTCATCTGTTCTGACCCTTCTGAGCAAATGTTAGCACAAGTGGCAGGAGTGGGAACAGGAGAGTGATGGATGGCGGTTAGGGGAGCAGGATCAGTGGTGAGGTGGAAAAAGGAGGCCAGGACAAGAAAATGCATCCTTCTGAAATGCTGTCATTTGTCAACAGTGAGCAAGAACCACTGTCTCCAAAAAGCCTTGTTTGAGCTTCCTCACGAAAAGGAAGAGTGGTAGGGCATTATATCTGCTGATGCTAAGAAAGAAAAATGCATAGTGTTGGGTGACCTTGTCTTCTGGAATTTGATTTGAGTTTTGTCACTGATGCCAGCTTGTTTCATCCTTCCTATTATAAGACTGCACAGAAAACCTTCAGTAGTAGCAGCAGCAAATTATATGTTGCATTGCATGAAAAGTTGTTTTCAAGAAAAAAAAGGGGAAAAATGTGAACTCTAGCTCCAAACATCTAGTTTGGACTCTAGCATCCAAACAACTAGCAACCAAACATCTGCCTTAGTATTATAATGGGTTATAATGCTTGTAATGGCTTGAAGTACAGAGATGCAGGGCCTCTGACCTCTGGAATGTTTAACAGACCAGTGTTGTTCCCTACTTTGCCTGTTATTCATGGCAAAGAGAGTATGAATCATGCCTGTAAACTGATAAGAATTGGGTTTGAAAGCAAATGTTGTATGATCGCTACAATAACCTTTCATGTAGTAAAACTTCAGGCTATTTTTTTTCTCAAGAATAGAGCTTTAAGATTATTTTGCTAAAACTAGTGAATGTACGTCCATGAGCAGTCACCACAAGTCCAAGAGGGTGAGTGTACCAGTTCGTGCCAGTTGCCAAAGGTAGCTGGGTGAAAATGAGGCCTATGGAGCAACAAGATTCCCACTTTATTAATATGTAGGTTGAGTTCTTCAAAGATACCTGTTCCGCTATCTTGTATGATCTCCTATCAGGATTGTATCTGCATCTCGCTTGGTTTGACATTACCTGTTTTGAATAGGACAAGGATCGCTGTGGCCATCGCTCCTGCTCCCAGCTGAATATTCATCCACTCCTTTGTGGCTTCTGTCTATGTTGGGCATCACTGAGCTGCTCCGACACTTGCTAAAGTATCACTCTTGCCCTTGGATGACTTCTGGTGAGACAAGTTCACATCCGGCTGCTTTTCTCCCCCCATCACAGAGAAAAGAGCTGTCTCCAGTGCCTACTCCTTGGAGAAAGTTGATTCATGTGTAAATGCTGGCTTGGCCTTTATTTGTGTAGCCTGGGAGAGTACACACACAGATAAGGGCTTGCGGGTCAGGGTTTCCTACGTGCCGGCTCCTCCAGCGGCTGTGGTGACACTGGTAGGATGGTTGTCACAGCTTATCAGACAGGCTCTGATGTCTTATCATTATTTACTCAATGCCTAGTGCAGAAAATAAATTTTGACAGGCTTTTCTAACGTTTTGGCGTGGTGTTTATTGTAGCTGATGGCGTGGCTATTGCCAGCCCTCCGTCCAGGGATTTTTGAACATCTGTGTAGATAACTTTGATGCCTGTACTCACATCTTTATACTGAAATGCTTTGATTTAAATATTCATTACACCCAGACCAAGTACATGCTTCAGCTTACGCAGCCTGCAGCAAAGTAGGTATTATCCGAGAGCAGCAAATCACTCCTAAGATCTTATACTTAAAGAAATAGCAGAGGGGTGATTGTGTTAGTTTTGCTCGGAAAATGTTTTAGAGTTTGATTTTTATTTATTTATTTTATTGTGAGCTTATAACTCCCAGTCACAGTATTAGGTAGCTCTTAAATTCTTCACATAACCCATGTTGTATCTATCTCACTTAGTAATGTAGTTATAATATATTTGTCTATTTTACAACTATATTTGTATCGGCATAGAAAGTGTGCAGCGGCTGGGAACTACGTGGGGGTGGCAGAAAGTTATTTGATCTACAAAATCAGTTATCCGTCACTCATTTGCCTTTCACTGAAACATAATAAAGAATCATTATGGGCCTATTAGCAGCGCTGATGTAAATGCCTTATGATGTAAATGCCAAATGATGTTATATGCCATTTTCAGATCAACAGTTATCCACACTAAAGTTAAGTTGTTAGGTACAACCTGCTTTGTTTAAGAAGGCAAATCATAAATCAGACAGGATATTAAGCTCGTGGAATGTAAATTCAGGACCTGGAGGGTTTGATCTATCAGGTCTACTTCAGTTTAGACCTCGGGTTCTCCTTCCATTGAATAACCAGTAGACAAGGTCATCTCTGCTAACATATTGTTGTTATCGTAGCTACTTTGGTAACAACGTTATGGATGGGTTTTAAAAAGCCTTTGCAGAGAAAAAGCAAGCCTTCCAATGTATTTAAAAAACATGAAATTAAGTGACTCAGACTGGATTAGGAGCGTCAGGATATAACTTGTTGCATACCCTGTTTTATATCTCCCACAAAAATTCTTTTCCTTTAACATTGTTAGTAATGATATCACATTTCTTGTATATAATATTGATTCTATTGAAATCACTTAACAGCTTTATTTGCCAGAGAGAACCTGTCTAAAAAAAGAAAGTTGTTAATACTAATATTTTTAAATTCATCTCACATCCCTTGTTACTCTTTCATCTAGTTATTTAAATTTCATTTTGAAAATTCCCACACTGTTTCAGAATCCAAGTTTTCTCTTGATCTTGTCAGTGCAGTTTGAAGCGAGCATCTTCGAAGCTACTAGTAAGTCCACTTCCTCTCTCTTTCTGTGGAATAGTGAGAGCCTGTGTGCCCCACATTGGGGATAAGAAGGAATTTTGGAATATGATCAAAAGGCAGTTCTTCAGAGTTTTGGTCTACCTTCTCTTAATACTTAATAGTTCATTTTATCAGCAGGAATATATAATGTCTGAAACCAGAGAGCAGAGAAGTTTGTGTACTGATAAAAGTCTAGTTGGTACCTGTACAGTAGCAGTAGTGTAGACTTGTGGTTCAGGCAACACAGGAAGCAGCGTCGTGTCTCCTAGTGGCATGCATCTCAGAAAGGAAAGGTTTGGCAACTCATTCCAAATATTTTGCTGACAGTACCAACACTCAGCTGGTAATAAAATGAGCTGCTATTGGGAAATGGCTGGTTATGACCGGGCGGGATTTCAGATGATGCATTTAGGACTGCGAGTTAGCAGGTAATGACAGTAGTGAAGTCTGCAGCTTGAATAAGTCTTGATTTAATTGGATTGATAAAAGCTACAGTCTCAGCTACAAGCCAACCTAACTGCATGGTACCCTTAATTCTGATACATTGTAGTCTTATCAGTATAAAATCACATTTTCTGAAATGTATCTTGATAAACCAATCTCAAAAGCACTCAAAAAATTTAGTAATATTTTTTCCAGTAATATCAATCTGTTTGTATAGTAACAGAATGGAAATATTTGGCAATTCTATATGTATACAAATATGCTCCATGTATATAAACATGGAATGTAGTACACAAATATGCCATTTAATATAAGCAACAACATTCTGTGGCAATTTTACCAAGGATATATTTTATACATCTGTGAAGAGATATATATATGATATAATTATATGACAAATACAAATATTTGAAGGTAGTGAACAGATTTGTTTATATGCATAATCATTTACTTAACAGGATAGCTGAACTCAAATTCAGAATTCTTATTTGCATTGTGCCCTAAACATGCATACATGCAAGTACCAGTCATAAAAATAAATCTTTATTTCAGAGAACTTGGTCTAATGATATACGTGAGTACTGAGTGCTAAATTGCAACACAGACTGAATGAACACTGCAGTGCAATTAAATAGATATGTGACTTCTTACAGTGGGATCCTACATTGCTTTTATTTTAAAGACAAAGTTGTCATGTCTCTGACATAAGGTTAAAATGGGCAGATTTTCAAGTGGGTTTAGCTTACATTTGTGTGTGAAAATGTAAAGGTAGTGGCACCTCTGATTTCTGTTCACGGACATCTTGATTTATGAGCACAAATAAATGTTACAAATTATGTATGCATTTAAACTGCATGACACATAAAGAATTGCATGTCGTTTGCACAACTTTTAAAATTTGAGCCCACCAGGACAAGCCCTTCTACCCAGTGGGAAAAAAAACAAGCAAGAGAAGTTGTTGAGTTGAAGTAACTTTTGGTAGCTTTCCCCATTAGGTGAGGAACCACTCTACACATTTTTGTGTTTAGAGTTACATATCATCAGTTAATAGCAAATAAATTTTGTTTAGTTTAATATCTGAACTGAATTATTACTTCAAAGTAGCAATATTTCACACTTACAACCTAATAACTAATAAAACTTTCTTTGTGCCATTATTTAGAGAAGAAAAAAGCAACAACAAAACTAACTATATTGTCATAAAGTCAGTGTAACAGTAATTCTTATAGCTGCACATCTCACTATTTTCTAGATTACTTTGCAAATAATAAATCAAATTCCTCCTCAAGGTGACATGCCAGTAATTTCAAATTTGATTAGCTTTAAGTGAAGGATGTCGATACATTTCTACGTGAACTAATCTTTGATAGCTCAGCAGACTGATAACCTTAACACTTTTAATGCCTCTCTGTAACAGTATGGCACCCTGAAATAATGCTAAGCTATTTTAAATCTAAAAAAGCATAGGGATTCTGGATGAGGTGTGCCTCAGCAAGTTTGATTTTGGCCTGTTCCTTCTGAGAATCTAGAATACAGTACAATTGTATAGGTGTTTTGGTGCTTTTATTTTTAATTTATGAAATGGAAATGGGTAGGACAGAAAGTGAATTTCTGCATCATCCAGTTCCATGTCCCATAATTCCAAGTTTACAGGTAATGAAGATAAGTCCTGTGGGATCCATAAAGTGTTTGATCCCCATATATCTCATACAAAAAAAAAATCATAATTCACTACTTCAAATTCTTTGCAAAAGTGCCAGAGAAGAAGAGTTTTATGCTGCCATTTATGTTACGATTTATTATTTTCTATAAAGGGGCTGTGATGGCACCAGTCATTGCCAAATCTGGATGGTATGCTGTAATAAGACACTAATAAACGAAGCAACAAATAGTAGCTGGCAATATTTAAAAGTTATTGGCCATAAAACAGAGATATGAGTGTGTCAACTGTTTTTTTTTAATCTGGATGATATGATGAATGAGCAGTATAAATGTCATAAATAGGTTATTAAATATGAAACTTTATATAGATGATTGCTTGTTAAGGTAGATTAATAGTTTTATAATTTGCAGGATTTATTGCATATTTTATGTGAGTATGAAGTTGCCACTTTTGAAACCCTTGCGACTTTATTGGACTTGATAGTTTTTCTGTACTTGCAATTGATCAACTAAATTGTTGTTTTGGGGGGGTAATTGATGCCATTTGCAGTGGAGTGGCCTGGGACTCTGCTCCACTGCCTTTGCATGTTATTCAAGAGGATACCAGTACATTAGCACAGGAACACAGATGCTAATATCTGAAAAGAGGAAAAAAAGGCAAAAAATAGATGACTATCTTTTTAAAGTAAGTTGTTCAGTATACGTCATGACGTTATACATCATACAAAGTGAAAATTTAGATGCACTTTTCTTTCCTGTAGGCTGATCATTAAAGTTGCCGGTTATGTTTATTCTGACTTTGTATGATTTATACTATTTTGGTTGGTGGTTTTCTTTTTTTTTTTTCTTTTTTTAAACTATTCTGTTACCCAAACCTCAAATAATCAGTAACCGTTAACTAGAGATATGGAGATATGGTAGTGGAATTTAGGGATGTGTTTTCAGATGCATATGAATTGATTACAGCATAACAGTGCTTTTAGGGACCAGCCATTCTTAGCAATATATGAAATGTTGAGTTATAATTGATTGACGTTATCAGCTATTCTGTACTGTTTCGACTTCAGAGGTAAGAACATAAATGAACTCAGCCTTTCCGTTGGCAAAGATCAGAGAACCAGCTTGATTGTGAGTGATTCAATACACAAAAATGTTATCTTGTTAAAATGAAATGATATTATCATATCTGATTTCTTATACAGATTATGATAATGAAAGAAGGGTTATGGTGTTCTTTTGACATTGAATCTGTGCTTGTGCTGATAGTCCTGTCTACAGATGCTCCAAAATCCTCCTTCAAACTTAGGGAAATCAAGTAAGATTTTCTCTCCCAACAAGATTAGTTCCGCTTTGGTGTTCTTTTAAATAACTATTAGTTCTAGCTTTAAACGTCTATTTTTTTCCTTCTTAATTTCATTTGCTACCAATATAATTGCTAATATACATTTCATAGCATTGTATTATATGAATTCTCTATATCTGAGCAGTGTTACACTGTACTTCATTTACTCGTTATAATTGAGATTATTTTATCTACTACTGTAAAAGCCAGTATGTTTAGGACAGCTCTCTCCATTCCCAGGTTGTATCTAGGATTCAGTAGAAGAGTCCAGTGGAGAAAGGAACACGTGATCTTCAAGGGCAGCACAAAACTCTAAGATATATATACAAAAATAGTATCAGAAGAGCTCCAGTAAGAACCATCCCCTCAGGCAGCAAGTCTCCAGCCATTAAGACTAAGAGCAGTTGCCCATTTCTGTATTACACAGCCACAATCCCATTTCTCTTGCTCCATCTCCCTGGGTTCTTCCTTCATCTCCTCCCTCTGGCAGCAGAGGAGTCCCCGCTCTTTGGCCTTTGGGCTGGTCCAGAGGAGGCACTGACTGACCTGGAGATGCTGCTGTAGAGCTCAGAGGATCTTTTTCTCTCATTCAGCATGATGATTTTCCATCTTTCAGTCTGCTCTGCTTGAAGTAACTGCCTATGCCCAAAGCCAGACTGGTGATCATGTAATTAAAACCTATGTTGTAATCCAAATGAGAGGTCAGTAGGGAGAGTGTTCTGCTATTTACTTGATTGAATGCCTCACTTTGCCCTTGAGTTGCACTTGTAATATTCTCTCAGTCTGTAATTCTTTTTATTATTTTTAACCAAGTTAAAAGGAAAAAAGAGAAATACCACCATGTGATACTATACTGATATTAGTCAGTTGCAGAGTTAGAAATTTTAGCTCTAGAGCATAGATCTCAGATACTTGAACTTGAATTCATTATACATCATGACATAAATCATGCGATGATGTATACGTTATGATATATGCATACAGAGAATGATGTATATTTACAGTGATGTAAAGTAGCTCATACTCTTAGTATTAGATTAGTAGACCGTCACCTTCTCCATGATCCAAAACTAGAGGAAAATGAAATGCAGATCTAGACAGTCAGTTTGAATTTGCTCAGAGGCAGATCATGATGCTGGAAGGCTGCACTCAGTTACTATGGAAAGACGTGTCCCCTCGTGGTCACAGAGCTTTCTTTCTGCCTCCATCCTCCCACAAAGTCTGTCCTCATGTCCCTGCTGTATCCAGGCTCCCTCTGCAAAATTTTCTGTCCCTCGTCTGTACATCCTGATCTCTTTGTGCAGCCAGTTTCCTGCTTTTCCAGGCATAATCGTCTATTCTTCACCTACAAACCTACTTCCCTGATGTTCTCAAGCCTTTTGCGTGCATGCATATGCAGTCTGTTTGCACAGCCGATCTCCCGTGTTGGTGTCCTCTGGCCCCCAGGACTAGTTCCCTTCTCTCTCTATTTCCATTAGACTGTTTTTTTTTTCCTCTTCCCTTACTTTGCCTGTGATCCAGCAGTGGAATTTGGAGCCGAGGAGCATCCCAGCTCTTAGTTCTTGTGCCTAATGCCACAATGGCCTCCAGCATCTGGGAGCAGCCGCTGCAGAAGGAGTCTGTCCAGGCCCCTTCAGCCCTGGGCTGCAGTTCACCCATTGCAGACAGCATCTTCAGAGGACTCGGACCCATTTAGCTGCCAAATTCTGAGTAGTCTTTGCTGAGCATATGCAAGTGAGATTTTTTCAAAGGCTTAGGCAGAAGCTGGGTGGCTTTCCATGGGAACTGCAAAAGGACAACAGGGACCATAGCTTTCAAATTTCAAACTGTTGCTGGGAAGAATAGAGACGCAGGAGCTTCTCAGCAAAATTCTTGTAAGACTTTCTCTCTCTCTCTTTTTTTTTTTTCTTTTTTCCACAACAGGACCAAAATATGTTTTTTCTCAATCTTATTTCCTGAAGTAACTAAATCCTTTTAGTTAAAACATAAAATAATAATAATAATAATAGTAATCAGCCTCAGGCAGACACAGAGCATGGGAATTTTCATCTCAAATACTTAGCTTGGCAAAATTTGTAAGCAACTGAAAACAATCTCTTGCAATGGGAACTATTGAGTTCTTTAACTACAGAGTATCTACTTGCTCAATGCACAAAAGTCAGATAAGAATATCTCCATGACCCATTTGTGGTACTTAATGATTTAATAAGTATCTGTTTTTCATATTTCAGAAATCCGTGTTAAGCAGCAGGTGTCCTAAAGAGGCATTTGTTTCTACCACTTTTCAGACCATGCCAAAGCTCTTGTATCTCTTTGATTAGTTAAGCATGTCTGTTGCTGACTTATTTTATGTATTTATTTACTGAAGCATTTTTGTTTTGAAACTTAATTCAAATATTTGCATGCACATTAGAAATCCAGCTCAGCACAGTAAAAGTTCAGCCTCATGTTCCTTAGAGAGGCAACCTTAGCATCTTCTGGACAGAAAGTATGAAAATAAAAACAGGCTAGAATAAGATGGTTCTTCACGCAGATTGCTAAAAATAAAATGCGTGTATATATATATACATACACATACATATATGTCTCCTCACCTCCAGCACATAGACTCATGCGGCAAATCCTGAAGTTCTTAGTATCCAATTATATTCTGAAAGAAATCACTCCTATAGACAGGGTACACTTCCATGACAGAGACTTTGCTCTGTTCTTTTACCAGGAGCCAAGTTTTGTTTTCCCCACTTCTCTTGTGAAAGAGTGTGAATATCTGTGCAATAGAGATATGAAGGAGGACACGGTGGCCTCCACATGAGCACTCTGTATTCTAGTTTCTAGCAACTTCAGAAGAGATCCTAGTAAGCTGATTTTTTTGCTGTTTCCCTGACTGCAGCTGCTTTCATGGTCCCTCTTAAATGAAGGCACTTTTCTTGGCGTGAAAGCAAGTTCCATGGAAATGCAACACAGCTTTATTTTTGCCATAGTGTGTGAACTCTTTGCAGGGAGAAGCGATATATCTCATCCTTCCAGACCCGTTCTTCTCAGTCCTTCCCTGCCCAGCCTGGCAGCCGTCCTCTCCTTTGCAGGTGCCCAGATCCACAGACTGGAGAATGGGGTGAGGTTTCTGAAAAGCTGGCTGGCAGGAGTTGGCTTTTCCTGCTGCGTGGAGACATCTGTATTCGGAGCAAACCCTGCCTCCGAAAGGAACATCCCCTTGACTTGCATCCCTTCTAACTCAGGTGTGATTCCGCAGATTTCCGGTATGTTTGAATTTGGGCATGGAAAGACAACCTGGAAACACATGAGATCTGGAACACTGGCCTGCAAAGCCCTGTGAGGTTCCGTGGGGAAGTCACTATCATATAGTGCAACCATAGAGTTACGAATGCAAACTGTTCGTGTCATTTCAGTACTAGAGCTGAAAAACATGTCAAAACAGATGGATATGTTGTTGACTGAAAGTTCCTTTCTTTTTAGTCATTCATAGATTTTCTCTTTTTTTTTCTTCACAACATACTGAAAAAAAATGTTTTCTTAATTTAATATAGGAATATATTGTGGTTATAATGTTTAATTTATCCCTAGACTAATGGAGAATGTACCGTACATATTCCAGTCACAGTACAAGTTTTCCTTAACTGCCTGTATATAAGCTCCCCTCTAACTTCCCTCTACAGGAGATTTAGTTTTCATATTTGTTGCAGATAGTTAGGGAACGACGGCCGGAAGATATCGTGCTGTACGGAAAGATAGGGCCCCTAATAGCCAATAGTGTTTAGTCTATGGTGTAAGCAGACGGATGTGACGTTGTAAACCTAGCTATATAACACCTTGTTACCCATCAATAAACGCCATTTGCCGTCCACCACATTGCTGTCAACTAGCTGATAGCCCGAGTGGCTTGGGGGTGGTCGCCGTGCCGTCCCTGAACCAGGTCGCTGCAGCCATTTGAACTGCAACAAGTGGTGCCGAAACCCGGGAACGTCATCGCCTGGATGAGCGAGCAGCGTGAGCAGCAGCCAGAGCAAGTGGACCACCCCGGCGAAGGGGACACTACCGAATCAACAAGGAGGATGGAAGCCCTCATAAAGGTCGTATCGCAATTACATAACTACTGGGGGATTGATTGTAAGCCAAAAGATTTTACTCTTGCAGTTACAAGGCTTTTGAAAATTAAGGCTATAGACCAGCCGGTGGATATTCTCCACCCTGAACTGTGGGACAAATGTACTAAGGCATTAGCTGAGGAGACAATGTTCTCAGGTTGTGGGAAAAACCTTAAGGCTTGGGGAAAAGTTGTACAAGCCTTACAGAAAGCTATGAAAGAGCAGGAGACTTGGGTAGCAGTAAAAGACTGTTTATTGGCCACGTCCAAAGTGGGAATCGGGACAACTGCGCAGACTTTGGACCCCCCAGATGATGGCAATTCTGCTGAGCCTAAAGGTCAGCAAGAGGGTGAAACATCCCCTCCATCCCCGAGCCCCGCCCCGCTTACAGAGGAGCAGAAACAGCCGAAATCTGTTTGGAGCGAGCTAGCCGAGGAAGCTAGGAACATTGAAAAGAAGTCAGAGCATAATGACGTCTGGGCCAGGCCACCACCCTATGCCCCTCAATATGGCGCCGAGCCACAAGGGGAAGGGCGGGGCGAGGGTGCCCCTGGCGCGAGTGAGGCGCCGGAAACCAATGGGAGTGACCGGACAGCTGAGGGCGGCCCGAGGGAGGGGCCGGGAGCAAGTCCGAGGGAGGGGCGAAGAGAAGACCCGAGGGAGGGGTCGAGAGCAAGTCCGAGGGAGGGGCGAAGAGAAGACCCGAGGGAGGGGTCGAGAAGAAGTCCGAGTGAGGGACGGAGAGAAGACCCGAGGGAGGGGTCGAGAGCAAGTCCGAGTGAGGGACGAAGAGAAGACCCGAGGGAGGGGTCGAGAAGAAGTCCGAGTGAGGGACGGAGAGAAGACCCGAGGGAGGGGTCGAGAGCAAGTCCGAGGGAGGGGCGAAGAGAAGACCCGAGGGAGGGGTCGAGAGCAAGTCCGAGTGAGGGACGGAGAGAAGACCCGAGGGAGGGGTCGAGAGCAAGTCCGAGTGAGGGACGAAGAGAAGACCCGAGGGAGGGGTCGAGAGCAAGTCCGAGTGAGGGACGGAGAGAGGACCCGAGGGAGGGGTCGAGAGCAAGTCCGAGTGAGGGACGGAGAGAAGACCCGAGGGAGGGGTCGAGAGCAAGTCCGAGGGAGGGGCGAAGAGAAGACCCGAGGGAGGGGTCGAGAGCAAGTCCGAGTGAGGGACGGAGAGAAGACCCGAGGGAAGGGTCGAGAGCAAGTCCGAGTGAGGGGCGGAGAGAAGACCCGAGGGAGGGGTCGAGAAGAAGTCCGAGTGAGGGGCGGAGAGAAGACCCGAGGGAGGGGTCGAGAGCAAGTCCGAGTGAGGGGCGGAGAGAAGACCCGAGGGAGGGGCGGAGAGGAGGTCCGAGCGAGGGACCTGGAGCGAGCCCGAGGGAGGGGCGGAGAACCGATCAGAGCGGACATTTCAAAAAACGCCGAAGCCCAACGAAAAAGTACCGGAGCCCGGAAGTGACCAGTCAGTCGAGTTCCGACTCCGGATCAGACACTAGTCAGGACGAGTGGCTCACAACCGATTCAAACTTAAGGAAGGAGAAAAAGAAGGTAAACATCCGAATTAAAGAAAAACCGGCGGGAGCATTCATGATTAAGCATGTTGCAAAGGAAGAGCATCTGACCCCAATTCAGGTGGCTGTTACCTTCAAAATAAAACTAATGAAAATTGTGAGTTTCTGTTCACAGGACCGGATCATCGGACACCCCTGTAATCCGTACACCCCGGTGACAAGCGTCCCGCCCGAGCCTGCGAGTTCCACGCTGACCGAATCCAGAAAACAACAAAACAGCCTCCGCAAGAGGGGGCCGCGATGCCTTTGCGTTATCTTAATTTTGCAGCTTGTCACTATAGGACAGGTAGAGTCACACCAGCCCTTTAAATGGGGTACTTGAACAGATCGAACAATCTCGAGCAATTAGTACAAAAATAACTACAGGGCCACCAGTTTTCAGTGCCATGCCTTGCCAACTAGCACCCATTGAACCCTGTTCCAAACGCAGCTGGTACAAAAATTTGTTCACCGGTTCGCCGTGGTTAACCACCCTGATATCCACCTTGATAGGGCCGATCACAATGATCATGATGACGCTAATCTTTGGACCCTGTATATTGAATAAGCTCATGCCGTTTGTCAAGAATCGGCTAGAGAAGGTTAACATCATGTTAGTAGAATACCAACAACTGCTTTAAGAATATATCCACTCAGTATTACCCCCAAGTTACAAGGTACACCCCCAAGGTACACCCTATTCCTACACCCTGGTATTACCTGTCATCCCCTATCTTCTACGCGCCTTCTTCTTTGTGCCTTATGTTTTATGTCAAGTTTATGATATGTAATTTTAAGATTGGTATAACTATAAGAATAGAATAAGATAGTAATAAGATAGTTGTATTTTAGCTAGTTTTGTTATGCATAGGGAGGGGGGAAGTTGTTGCAGATAGTTAGGGAACGGCGGCCGGAAGATATCGTGCTGTACGGAAAGATAGGGCCCCTAATAGCCAATAGTGTTTAGTCTATGGTGTAAGCAGACGGATGTGACGTTGTAAACCTAGCTATATAACACCTTGTTACCCATCAATAAACGCCATTTGCCGTCCACCACATTGCTGTCAACTAGCTGATAGCCCGAGTGGCTTGGGGGTGGTCGCCGTGCCGTCCCTGAACCAGGTCGCTGCAGCCATTTGAACTGCAACACATATTAACTCATTGCAGGATCTTTTATGAGCAGTGACTGTCAAACTGTGCTTGTCTGCACATTTGTGCATGCTGATATTGTTCTCATTTAGACCAGCTTCAGTTCCTGCCTCAATCTTGTTTTTCCCCATGCTATTTTTTTCCCTAATACATCAACAGTTGTTTTAAACTTATTTTGAATAAACAACCTTCAGTGGTTTAGACAAATCAAGCCAATTTGGAGCAATAAGTATTGCTAGATATGCACAGGGCACAAACAAAAGAATTCCCCAAATGTATTTAAGTGATTTTCTTTCTGCTTTTTTAATATAATATTTGTGGACCAACTGTGGCAATAACTGATAATTTTAATACAAGATGACATAATTCCAGTTCACCGATTCTTTAGAGAGAAATTGCACTGACAACGTCTTTTCATTTTGTTCTAATTTTATATTTAAAAAAGTTGATATTCTAGATGTAAGAAAAGAAAATAATTTGAATCCCCAAGTTTTGAAACTCATTTAAATATTTAATCTCCCTTCCGCTTCCAAATATACTTTCCTGGCAGGTTCTTGCTTTTCCTTCTCCAGCTTTCGAGGTTTACCATCTTTCTAGCTGACGGAGACTAAACTGAAGTTTTCTTCTGAACCTGCTAAATGTTTGGAAAAAGATCTCTACCATGACATGAAGGATCCTGCTCAATTTTTTATGGCACTTAGCACTCTGATTTAGCAGTGCTAGAAATGGACGCACTGAGTCTGTCAGAAGTCGGGATTGTATTTTGAAATCTGAACTAGATTTGGAAATGCACCAAGGTTGTTAAACAACTTCATTATTGTTGCAGCTTGGAGCAGGTCAGGAATGCCAGACAGCAACTTCATAGAAGCTGGAACTGACTTCGTTTATTTCGCATTACCTATCACAGTATATAGCAATTCGCATAGCAACATCTCGGCAGAGCATCAGTAATTGGTTACAAGCATTAACGTGCTAACATATCATAGGTTGCTAAGCCGTATCCAAGCGCCTAACCGCAAGATTTAAAAACAGCATCTCAGTCCTAGGAACTTCCTCAAGTACAGGAGACACTTCCTTAAAAGTTGTTTACCGAAATTCAGTGATTCTGCACGTCAGCCTTTTCAGTCCAGGTTAAGGACGGTCAAAGGCACCCCCCTGTACAATGTCCCCCTACACATTATTTTCTCTCTCTCCTTTGTTTTTTCTCTCCTCTGCCATTGGTAAATTGATAAACTACTTCTTCAGCATGGAAATGCCAGTGTTGGCTTGAAGATAAGTTTTTGGAGGTTGATGATATTTATTATATATATAGTGGATAATAGCTGATCAGTCCACATTTTGAAATAAGTATGGTCTCCCATATAGAGTTTACTTAAATAATGAAGTGGTTAAACACTGCTCTACAGTTCTGCAATTAGATGATTAAAGGAGATTATCAGGAAAAAAAAAAAAGACTTTTGGGACTGCATTCTGGCATTTTGTGCTATTCTTGTGGTATACAAGGCAGGAAATGATGGGAGCTTCCTCCTGCAGGAATCTGTGTTCATCCCTTGCCATGGATCATGCCTGGTTCGGCTGAGCTGTCTCCAGCTGCAACTTAGAAAGGGTGACCTTGGTGGTCCTCCTTGTAATCACAGAGTGAGAGTTTTCCACTTTTGAGGCTTTTTTTTTTTCCTCTCTTTCTTTTCCTGAACTTAACTTTTTTCCTAGACTTCTGAGTTCTTTATTCTGCTGATGATAGACCTACCTCCTACACACAAACATACTCATGCATCTAACTCAGAGGAACAAATAAATTTTAGGCTGGAACTTGGCAGCAGTCACCATATCCCTAAACGTAACATGCCATCTCATTTTGTCTAAGTTACAACTGTCCTTGGCTTCACCCTTTCTGTTCTGTACTCTGCTTTGCTGAGCTGTTGGTCTTTACCATGTCTCTCACATGGTACCTATCTTTAACTCATCACTGCTTCAATGGCTCGGTGCAACCTCCCCTTACTTCCCCAAATGAATTGCAGATACTGAGGCTGTGCTTGATTTGCTTGTCTTGGTAGCAACATTCACTATACTGATTCAGAAGAAGTAAGAAAAGAGGAGGACCCACCAGAGAAACATATTGAACATTTCTAAACATATCTGCCATTTTCTGTAGCAGAGAGAAGGGATAAGTGGGGATTAAAATGCAACTTTATGAACATTAATATCAAATGCTGCTTCTAATGACATCTTTGAGGTTAAGTAATAGGAACTGTGATATTATTCAGCTTAGTTAAATTTGGTGTAATTCACATCTGCAGAGCTTTTGTGAATTAGTGCTTAGTCTTAAATTGCTGTTTTCTATGATATGGAGGCTTCAGAATATCACATATTGAGTCTTGATATGTTATGAATTAGGGTGCAGAAGTCTGAAATCCATGAGACACATGCCAGAAAAATGCAAGTTCCTGAGTAGTTCTAAAGCAAATATGTAATTAATTTAGCTTGCAACATTAAACAGCTGAGATGGCATCCTTACAAAGAATTCCTTCCCCCTCTTTATTTTCTGTTCCAACCTACATGTTGGAAATGGCCACTGGAGATGGGCCCTTTTGCAAAGCTCTGTTCATGAGCTTCAGTGTTTGCCCAGCACAGCTGATTTTTTGCCTCGCACTTCAACTCATTGGTCTGTAATAGGTGCAGATCTGTATTGATTACTGTGACTTGCAGGAGAGAAAAAAAATCTTTGCACTTCAGATTGGATATAAATTATAAATAGCATCTCTAAAGGCTATGCAGTGCAGAAATGGCATTCTTCTGAGGCAGCCGCATGTAAAGCTGTTGTTGTAGAGGTTATTAACTTTATGATTGCAGCACAGGTGTACTTGACCCACAGCAATGATCATTGTCCATAAAATCTTGCAGTCTGGCCTCAATCACCTGCCTTTCTCAAAAATGTTCATTAGCGATGGCCAGCAAAGGTCACACTAATAAAAGAAGGTTAACGCCCACTAGATCAGTATAAATTCACTGGTGAAACAGCATTATCTTCTTCCCATCTTTCTCACTAATACAGCCGTGCAGGCTTCTGTAAGTAGGTCGCATAGGTCTTAGGTGTACAGTGCATATGTGTGTTTGTAAATATATGTTTGTATACATATATATATACGTAGCATAGTGAAACACAAATGAGAAAAATGCATCCAGTATGACCTAGCCATAAGTGACAAACTGCAAGAGTATGAGGGTTATCTATAACTTTTTTTTTTCATTTTTTTCCAGAATTTCTTATACTTAGTCAATAGAATTAAGTTTAATCAAAACGAACAGAAAACCTTACAGTGACTCCCAAAGTTTGAATTTTTAATTCCATTTGCTATGCACTGCTTGTATTCTGGGGGCCTAGCTCTGTTGTCCTAGGTATTGCACAAACACAAATATTTCCTTCGCCTGAAATCACCAGAAAGTGTCCTAAATTGCTCATGAAACCATCCGTCTTACTA
The DNA here is from genome assembly GCF_059628265.1 of Tinamus guttatus. Classification (NCBI taxonomy): domain Eukaryota; kingdom Metazoa; phylum Chordata; class Aves; order Tinamiformes; family Tinamidae; genus Tinamus; species Tinamus guttatus. The sequence goes on from NW_028289392.1 coordinate 384,129, forward strand.
GAATGCCAATTTATATCTTTTACCATTTGGGGCAGGACCATCATGTTTCTATGGATGGGATGTGCTCTCTCTCTCTCTCTTTTTTTTTTTTTTTAATCCCTTATAAAACCCTCTTTATTTAGGGATCTTTGAGCGGATGCTAATATTGGCATTAGAGCATCAGGCCCACTGTAAAGTCGATTAATGGCCCTGAAGGCACTCAGGTAGAGAGGGTACCAATAGCCTCTTTCCTCATTGCTTTGCCTGGTAGCCAGAGCTGACTGGTGGCAGCAGAGCTCCTCACTGCTCTGTGGCAGCAGCTTCGAGAGGTGCCATGAAGCACGTCCTGGGAGAGTATTATTTAGGGGCAAGTAGTCATAAAACGCCATCCTTGAAAGTAGCTGTTTCTCTAGTTGTTTCACATGTCTAGTTCTGCGAGAATCAGCAGAAGTGCTTGCTAAGTTATAAGTGCTCGAGTTAGTAGAGGTTGCCAGGTAGGGGTATTATTTCAGCTCACTGACATGTAAGCAGTAAAGAGTTGAGGAAATTTGAAATCTTTTACTTAATTTGAAATCTTTTACTTAATTGTAGCTGTGTGTACCTTGCAATACTGTGACCATCTAGAGCAGGGGTCCTCAAACTTTTTAAACAGGGGGCAGGTTCACTGTCCCTCAGACACTGTCGGGGGCCGGACTATAGTTTGGAAAAAAATGAACGAATTCCTATGCACACTGCACATATTTTATTTGTAGTAGTGCACAAAAAAACAGGAAAAAGAATGCAATATTTAAAATGAAGAACAATTGTAATCAACAAAAACAAATAATATTTCAATGTGAACTATGGGCCTGCTTTTGGCTAATGAGATGGTCAATGTTAGGTTCCATATTTGTCACTGCTAGTCGTAGCAAGTGATGCCAGTGTCCATCAGTTAGTCTGGATCCGATTGGAGATTTCAGATGTTTCATTCGGGAAAAAGTCTGCTCACAGACATAGGTGCTGCCAAAGATGGTTGCAATTTTGAGTGCATGGTTCCTGAGATTATGATATGTCTCTGAGGGGAGAGATGCATAGAAATTAGTAAGGCTGCTTGATTTGAATGCATCTTTCAGCGAGTCACGAGTCTGTAGTTCGGCCAGTTCCATTTGGTAAATCGGATCAACAGTTTCAATGTCAACAGAAAATGGGTTCCGGAAAAGCTGTATGTCCTGTTCATGGAGACGAAGCTCTTTAAATCTAATTTGAAACTCCTTTTGCAACATTTCTAGTACATCCATACATGTTTTGTTTGGGAATGCAACTGCTGGTTTTTCTGAAGACAGGTTTTGAGTTGTGGGGAGGGGGAGGAGGGGGGGGGAGGGGGAGGAGGACGGGGCGGCGGCGACGCGGTTTGTAGCCGAGACGCGCCCCCTGGAGGGGGCAGGTCGAGGACGAGGCGCTGGTTTCAGCCCAGTCCCGGCGGGTGCTTGGGGGCTGCGGAGACCGGCGCGCGGATTAAGTGGCAGGAAGTCATCTGCGGCTGCTTGGTCCCCCCCCCCACCCCCCGGCGGGGGGGGGCGGGGGGGTTCTGTAAATACCGGTGGGCCAGATTGAGGACCCTGGGGGGCCGTATCCGGCCCGCGGGCCGTAGTTTGAGGACCCCTGATCTAGAGCCTCTCACTATCGTGTTGATCTTAATAACTGTTCTGTCTTAGATTTAGGGCACTCCATGTTTCTTACTGGGCCTTCCCTGTAGCCACTTGAAACAGTCGTATTTTAGAAACAGTCATTTTTTTAAAACTTACACTCAAAAGGGAACGACTTGGCTTTTGGTGACACATTCACTTGCTTAAACTTTCACTTCTTTGGCCAGTTAGAGCTCAGATAAGCACACAAATGACCCATGCTCGTTTATAACAACATGATCAAAGATGAAAAATGTTAAATTCCTGTTTAGAAATAATTCTGTGATACCAGAGTCATTTAATAGCATCCACATAGGTACAGTAGAGGCAGGGAATATCATTGCAGGCAGATTTGAACATCAGAATTGCATCATATGAAGACTTTAATGTCTGTGCTTCTGTGTAGAGAGAGAAAGAGAGAGCATGGGGGGAGGGGGAAGAAATTTCCATTGATTCATAACTTTGGGGAGGAAAAATCCATTCTGAAAGGCATATCACTTTCACATTGCCCAGTCAGAAGGCATTGGTGTGTTTGTTCATTTGTTGGTAAAGGAAAAGCAGAATCGTGTGACTTCTCTAAGCTGTGGAAATAGGAATAAAACCTGTTTAGTGAGTTTAAAGTGCTTCTATGCATGCAAATGGCCCTGAAAGGCACTGCTTCATCTAATCCTCAAGTTTTGATAAGGTTTAAGGCCTTTTATGCTAGTGTAGTTTAGCGTCTTGAGTCATAAATGTGGCAGTAACTTCTGCAAATGTTTGGAGCCAAGAAATTCACTGTGATTGCAAAGTTAACATCCTACCTAATGCTGGCATTAACATTTCTCAGCATGGTAGGATTTGGAGGCAGCATGTGACAGTGGGAATAGGGCTGGCTCCCACTGCAATCAGTGGTAAACTTTCCACTGCATGAGATCGGTTAGTGAGCAATGGCAATGCTATTGCTCCAATAAAGACTAAATCGTGAAGCGTGGAGCACCCTTAATTCATTGTGAAGCCCACGGCATTTAAAGATGAGCTGCTGCTTAAGGAATCAGAGCCAAGGTCAGCACGGCGGCTAATATCTGTGGAAGAAATTTTTCAACCTGGGAATTTTTCTTCCTGGGCACAAGAATGCTGGCGGCAGCGACTCGCATTGCAGTCTCTCCCGGCCACGGCGCACCGTGGGAACCCTTGTCCCACACATCTTGTAAACGCCGCAGGGGCCCCCGTTGTTCGTCAGCGCTTCTAAACACTGCGGAGGGAGCCTTTTGTCCGGCGCCATCGGTAAACTCCGTAGGAGGGCACCTTTGTGCCGCACAGCTGGCGATCGCCATGAGAGTGAATGATGGGGCTGCCTGGCTCCGCTGGGAGAGCTGACGCAGCTCGTACGGCCCACGGGGCTCGCTGGTTTCAGAGCCTGCGAGCCTCTCTAGCTTGTTTTTCTGGGGAGCAAATAAAAAAGGTGAGGCGCCTGAAACAACCTACCTGAATGTACACACCAGTGAGCCCTCAGGCAATTCGTTCAATCACACTGTACAGCCGCCTCTGGAAACAGGGAGCCAAATTGGGGCAGCTTTTTATTATTTATCTGTCTCTTCTTATGTTTGCTTCATCTCCTGTTGAATATATCACCTGCTAATTTACTTAAGCACTCTTGTTATTCTTCCAGATCACCAATAACTGTGTTTAAAAGGCTTGAATGCTAGTACCAATCCCTCTGGCATGTCATAGGTGTATTCTCAACTCCATCCTGTTACTTACTGTTGAGCTTCTCAAGTGCTCTAGCTGCTTTCTGGAAAGGGTGACAGTGCTCGTTTCTGAGAGATATCTATGAGATATCATACATTGCCTTATAGTTGCAAAGTTAGGCTTTGCTTCAGTCAAAAAGCAGTGAATCTGATGAACCACTCTGTTCTTCCAAACTTGTGACTGTGCGACCGCAGGGATGAGAGGCGAGTGAGGTGAGATGCTGGCTTGGGTCCTGGTGTACGACATCTGAATGCACCCAAGTATTGCACTCGCTGGTGCTTCTGGTGCTGAGAGCATGGGGTACCCAGAGCAGCACTACTTGGGGCTGGCACGGCTTATTTCCTTGCTGCACCTCATCTGCAGCAGTGTTCCCATCTCCAGGGAACCCGCCCCAATGGTGTGGAGATGCACTGCACTGCAGTTGTACCTACATAAATCTAGAGTATCCTAAGAGATCCTTGACTCTTGCAAAAGCAAATCATTTACAAACTAGATGTAAGGGTGACTTGCAGCCTGCTAGAGAGCAGAGGGTCATATTCCACTGCAGGTGATTTCCTCGGCTTCCTTGCGTGCTTTTCTTTTTCTTTCTTTCTTTCTTTCTTTCTTTCTTTCTTTCTTTCTTTCTTTCTTTCTTTCTTTCTTTCTTTCCTTCTTTCCTTCTTTCCTTCTTTCCTTCTTTCCTTCTTTCCTTCTTTCCTTCTTTCCTTCTTTCCTTCTTTCTTTCTTTCTTTCTTTCTTTCTTTCTTTCTTTCTTTCTTTCTTTCTTTCTTTCTTTCTTTCTTTCTTTCTTTTTGAATGATGATCTGTTGTTTTAATAATATTCAAAGGTAAATTTTACATGTGGTAGTTTCATTTAATTCTTCCTTTCTCAAATTAGCATTATTTTTTTCCTTCTCCATGCCCCTAGTCTTCTGGTGTCTACCTGATTGTGCATGAATTTTCAGAAATAATTGCCAGTAGTTCAGCAAGTTCGTTAACTGATTCCCTCAAGACCCTCAGATACATGTCATCCAGACCTGAAAATTTGTATATTAATTTTTTGCAAGTATTCCCTTACCTGGTTTGGTTTGGTTTGTATCAACAAATATATTGGCAAGTCTTTGTTATTTCTAATTGTCAATATCTCTTTGTTTTGGTGGATAAATTGATTATAAAACTTGCTCATTTGGCAGTCATTATTCATTTTACTTCATTTATTAATGGAACCACTTTCTCTTTGGAGTTCTCTTCCTGTGATGCTCTGGACTTGTTAAAATATAAATCCAATTCTGCCCAGCTCTTTCTTCACTAGCAATTGGGAAGGCATTCTGCTTTTTTTATCACGTTTCTCACTGAAATCCGTAAGTGACTCTCCATTTTTTCTTTGTACCTTGCTCCCACAAAGATACTCCCCCAGAAGAGAGTCTTTTATCTCTGTGAATCCTTGAGTAGCCATATTGGCTGCCTTGCTGTTTATTTGTGTGGGTTTTTTTTTTTTAATTCTACAACTGTAGTCCTAGCATATTTTAGGATGTTCTAGCTGTCCCCCACGCTTAGCATGCTGTTTTCATGTCTTTTTATTACACCACACTCCTAGGATTTCTCAAGCACCCAAAGAATTAATGTCTTTGTTGTTTACTTTGTGCTACAACCCCTGCTTAATACAGGGTGTTGAATTGTGTAGTTTAAAATCACCATTGAAATTAGTGGGCACAAAGGGTGTAAATATCTTGGAGTAGTCTGGCTTTAGTACAAAGGTGTCTTACTGTCTGATTTTTGCAAACGGTTCTTTCTATCAAAAAAAAAAAAAAGGTTTCTCATGCATTTAATTTAGCTTTGTCTACTCTTAAACAGCACTGAGCTTGTGGGCTTCAACAACATTTTTCCTCTTTGTGAAAAACCTTATGGCCAAATCTGTCATCACGGTTAGGGTGTAACTCCTCTTGCTTCTGTCCAGTCTTATGGACCTCCGGTATATAAATCACAAATGCATGACCTGCACGGTGTTAAATTTTTTTTAGGTGTCTCTCTTTAGTAATGGTTGGATGTGAATATGTAAGGACAAAATTTGACCTTTAAATGAGCGTTAAAGGGCCAAGGTAGATACTTGGCAGGCTTTTCTTATTGCAATATTAATCAAGGAAAGAATCATCATAATCCTAGAAACTAAATAGCCATTGTGATTTTATCACCAGGGAAATTGTTCATCTGTCAGTAAAATTGTTACTAGCAAAGGGAAAAATAGAGAATGTTAAAATTGCTTCAGACCACTGAATCATTGGGTCCCTCTAGACTCAGAGCTTGAATTGTGCCTTGCGAGGGTTGGGTTGAGCGGGGCTGCTTCAGGAGAACAGCAGGTTAATCGCTTTCAGTAACACCAGTGCACGTGGGCTCCATCCCTCCTGGGGAAACGGAAAGAGTGCATGAGAGAAGGCAAGATAGAGGCAGAGGGAGGCTTCTTAAACTTATTGTTTCATCACTTTTTATTTCTGCATGGCCCTTTAGCAAAGGAAAAGTGTTTATTAAAAAAAAGAAGAAAAAGAAAAAAAGCAGCCTAATCTTCACTGCTTGTATATTCAACTGGTTTAAGCTGGCAGATGTTAATGAGTGTGAATATGGCATAGACATAAAGAAATGTATCAAGGCAGGAGGGAGTGACAGAGATGGGTTCATATGTCTGCATAGGGCCCAGAAAGCTGTACATGAAGCCCCCTTTGCCTCAACATGATGCTCATGTAGGCTGCAACATGGAAACGTGAGGCGACCTACCTGCATTGGAGTGTCCTCTGTGTGCATTACAATAGCATATTTCTCTGTAAAACATGCTTCTGTAGGTGACACCTTGGCTTATGGAGGCGTATGGTGGCTGTGGACAGCCACATCATAGCGTACGATACAGGTCATGCCACAACCAAAGCTGTTTTGGGCAGGAAGGGTCTGTGGTGTATGCCAATGGGAGAACTTTATCCCTGTGCTCTGGTTGGACACCTTGGTCTAGGGGATGACCCTCAAGTAGGGGAAAAGCCTTGTTGATACTGTTACGGGTTGGATCTCAGCTGGGAAAGGGGTAGACTGTCTGCATCGGAAGAGCCATCTGTAAGACGTGATAGCTTGCTGTTCAGTAAAGAGGATTTGCAAAACCATGGATGAATCTGGAGGTGGAAAGCATTTGTATGAAAGGTGCCTGCAGGAAATCTGTGTAAGATGTCAAGAATTGTCTTTGTACAAGGGACAGGGAGGACAGGGGAGTCCGTGTGTGTGTGTGTATGTGTGTGGCATGGATTGTCTTTGTGTGGAAAAGTCCCTTTGTGTGGAAGCGACGGCTTTACGTGGAGGCTGTTTTGGAGGCGCCTGTGTGATGGCCACTGTGTGGCGAGCTGGAGGAGGCAAACGTGGCAGCCAGCACCTGCACGAATGCATTTCTGCAGGGGAAGGCAGCTGTTTCCGAAAAGGATGTGTGTTCTGGGCAAGAAGAGTTGCAGTCGGCGCGAGAGGGTCTCCGGCGGGGATGCCGGTGGTGGCGGTGACCTACGGCTGTTTGGTGGGTATCTCTGGAGGAGCGACTGTGCTGTGTGCCTCCGGGTCCCACAGGCAGCCTGGTCAGCGCCTGGGCGCTACAACCCTGGGCACCGCATGCCCTGCCTTGTCCTTCATTGTTGTCACTGCCTGATTGTGATACTGTCACAAAAGCTGTTGCTAGGCAACAAATGTGGTTACCAGGTCTCAGCAAATAGCTGAAGGGGGAAAGCAAAGTGTTGCACCATTGTAGAGTAACCATAGCAATGACCTACTATTACCAACTAAAGAATTATCATTAACAATGTTTAAGTATCAGAGGCCTGTGATCCAGAGACTTCCAGGCAGCATCCCCGCATAATTGGGTTATCCAGGAAGAGATCCCAATTCTTCCCGAGCGCTGGGCTCATTATGGCTGCGGGAGGGAGTATGGATGTGAATATTGTTTAAATTTCTTTTATTTTTATTTTCCTAATAATGCGAACGTTTGAGGAAAACACTAATCAAATGGTAGGTGAGCACTGACTGTGAGAGTCAGGTGAACAGGCAGAGGGAAAAGGCAATGGAAGCGGTTCCCTTTCCTGCCTCCTTGTTGTGCACTGGTTTACTGGGAGAAGCATCACCAAAGTGAGGCATTAGGTGTTTCTAAAAGTCAGATGTTCTGTTTCTCTGTTTTGGTTAAAAAAGGCTATACTGTGCTGGAATCAGTGTTTAAAAAAAAAGAAAAAAAAAAAGAAAAAGAAAGAGAGAGAGAGCATCCAAGTCTTGAAAATCAGATGCATTTCTCTGAGCAGGGCCAGGCAGTTGAAGTGCTTTAATGGAGCCAGTCTTAGCAGGGGACTTTGGGCTTTGGCTTTCCCAGGCCCTGGAGCCTTTCAGGCTCAGTATTTCCCGAGCAAGCAGCAGGGAAAGGAGGCTGGCCAGCCACATGCATGCGTGTGTGCACGCACACTGCGTGGACACCGGTGTTGGCACCCCCTGTAGCATGGTGGCCCCAGAGTGGCCCCCACGGCAGGGACAGGGACAGGGACGGCAGTGGTGCGGTGACTCCCTGGTGCTTTGAGCGCACCTGAGGCACCCAGCAACTCAAACTCTGCCCTTTCCTCTCTTGCAGGTACCGAGCGTCACGAACTGACTTCCTGGAAGAGCTTCCCATCTATTTTCAAATTCTTCAGTGAAACAATAGAGGCAAAGAACAGCTCAGTGAAGCCGGCCCCGACATGGCACTCCAACAGGCGCTCTAACAGGAACAAATATGACAAATTTTAAGAGCAGAAAAAAACAAACCTCTTGGCTGCTTGTTTTCCGCGAGCAGTCTCCCAGCTCCTCATTAGATTGTTTTCTTCCTAGAGCACAGGGTCGTGATGTATACATCTAAATAGCATTTTGCATTATTTCTAGATGAGTGCAACTGTCAAAGCAATATGGGTTCACTGGTTGTGCTTCCTGTGGGCTGTAACTTGGATTTCGTGCTGCCCATCAGCACGCAGATTAAGGCTGACAGTGGTAGTGCACAATGTAGCATGGTGCAGCTCTATTTGCCCCGACATAGCCCTGCACCAAGCTGATGCCAGGATTTAACAGCTTCTTCGTGGTCCTATTGCCTGCAGGATTTTTTTTTTTTGTTACTTCCTTCCAGGGTTCACCTTTTTTTTTTTTTTTCCTCTCCTTTTGCAGGAGCGAAGTTTGGGTTTTATGCACAGCCGGGAAAGGCGGGGTGGGGGGGAGTCACTTTTTTTCCTAGGCCGGAGCAGTGCCAAATCCCAGGGGATCCTGTTGTCCCAGAGGATGGGGGAGAGGGGCTGCTGTGTAGCTGGGCCACCCCAGGAGCTTGCGGCCACCCCGACCGCTTTCCACCCAGCGCCGTTTCCCGAATTTACACTGCACATTTGGGGTGTCCGTGCTGCTCCCCAGAGCCGGGCAGGGGGCAGGTCTGCCCCCGCCCCCCGCCAAACGCACTACCCCGCCACGGGTGCATCAAGCGACCCCCCACCCAGGTGCCAAAATATCGCAGAGAAGGTTCTATTTTTTTAAGCGTCGATGCCAAACGAAGTGTACAAAAACTTATACTGTGACAACTGTGCACCCGCACACTCAACCTGGTGGGTTGAAAAGCAAGCTTTTATTAGCCGGCCGGTGGCAGACCTCTTACAGTTTGCCTGAGATCCGCGCCATCTTGGGAAAAGTTTGTGTTTTTATAGACAGCTGCAACTCCTGCATATGTTATTTGCAGTTACCAGTTCTTCACGACTGATATCTTATCTCATGGTTGCAGCAAGAGCAGGGTGACTCAGCATAAGTAGCAAGCTATGTTCACAGAAGCAAATAGCGAAATTAGGTACCTAGTCACCTCAACCTTATTAACCTCTTACATGGCCCCTCTTTGCATAGGGTCCTACAAGGGGGCGACCAGCGGCCCCGGGTGAGTCCAGTGTCCACCTCCCCTTCCCTGTCCTTCCTTCCCCTTTCCCTTCCCTCTGCAGACAGCAGCTGCAGCGGCAGGTCGAGTTGCAGCTCCCCGCCCCTCCCCGTTTTTTTTTTTTTTTTCTTTTTTCTTTTTTTCTAATCCTCCATTAGTCCAAACAAAATCAGTCTTCTGGAGTCTGAGAAAGGGACGGAGGCGGGGGGGAACTGATCGATGCTCGACAAAGCTTCGGCCCCTTCCTCGGGTAGGAAAGACCTCGCTGGTGGTGGGGGCAGAGCTGCCCACCCACTCCGGGTGGCGTGTACGCTGCGGCCATTATCGGCTGAAAGGGGGAAACAGACCCCAAGTTCCCAGAAGAAAGATTCCCAAAGAAGCCGGGGAAGGTGGAGCAGAGGCGGGTATGAAAACATGCTCGCATTTATCTCCTCATCTGGGTAGTGCAAAAAAAGCAACAGTGATAGTCTCAGGACGGATGAATGTTGGTTTGATTCATTTGGATCTATGTTTTTAAAGTTTCACACCACTGGTCTTTCATGTAGTGATGTCATTAGCAACCAGCGATCTGACATGAATCATAGAATCATAGAATGCTTAAGGTTGGAAGGGACCTCTAGAGTCCAGTCCAACCCCCCCGCACACGCAGGGTCACCTAGAGCACGTGGCACAGGACTGCATCCAAGTGGGTTTTGAAGATCTCCAGAGAGCCTGCTCGACTTTCCTCGCGGGCAAACTCGGTGACGTGGGATGTTATGCAACGGTCTGTGCCACTGAGGGTAGCTTTGGGAGTCCAAAAGTGCCCCGAAGGTGGTGACAAGCAACCAGCTTGTTGTGAGTGAAAGCCGAAAATGCTGTGGCTGGAGAGATGGGTCAATGCGCGTAAATAAATAAATAAACAAATAAGAATAAAATTTAAAAGTTCAGCAAGGAAATCAGTCAGGTAACCTCCTTGTTTGGATCTTCAAACACAGCAGGACTGTGGGGAAAAAAAATAGAAAAATAAAATAAAAGCCCAAGAAATCCCTCCTGTGTCTCGCGCATACAGTGCAACATGCTGCTTGCAGCCACCGCGGAGCAGTTCTCAGGGAAAGGGTCCTGCTTTTCCTGAGAATGCGCACCCCCCGCCCTGCTCCCAGGACATCACTAATTGTTTTTCCCCTCTAGGAACTTCATCCCAAAGTACAAATGAGACGTGTCACGTCTAAAACCGCACGGAGCTGCATAACTCTCGCTCCTGCAGGTAGTGCCGAGCAAGGTGTGGTGCAACAGCAGCTACTTGGCTGCATCCCGGCGAGCTGTGAGATGTGCGCATGTTTGCAGGGAGCCGGAACTCGCAAGGATGTGTGTGCGCGTATGTGTGCGCAAGTGCGCCGTACGCTGACTCACTCGACAAAGTGTGGGAAAAAAAGTCCTTCTGGGGAAACTTGGAGGGAGATGTCATTTCTCATGGTGCCATCACCATGGCGCACGTTTCCACGTCTCTGCTCCATTTGGGCTCGCATGCATTTGTGAGTATTTCACTAGATCAGTGACAGCTCTTTATTTGCATAATTATATGCTCTAGTCTGAAGGGAAAACTAACCCCAAATTTCATGGGTCACCAAACTGCGACAATCAATGTTTTATTGCGTATGCTAAGCAAAACCTTAGGAGCTATATAAAGTTTATTGGGGAGTTTCTATTCCTCAGAAATTTGAAGATTTGGTGCCTCTTGAATGGATGCAAAAATCTCTCCGAGCTCTTTGTAACCAAATTCCGTTTAAAGACAAAACTAGAGATTAGCACGTAGATCTGGATTTCCAACCCACCAGCATTACCTCAAAGTAGATTCAGACAAGCAGCTTTACTGCATTTCTAAATTTCACCTCATAAGATGTACTGTAATTTGAACAGCAGAAAAACAAATAATAAAAGTGGCCAAATGTGTCAGAAAGAAAATCGTCTCCTCTCCCATCAAACCACCACCAGTGACCTGTGCACTTAATTTTGTCCACTTAGAGTAGCTTTTTATTCTATTCTTCCTGGTGAACGATCTTCCCCCACCCCCCCCATCCTGCCCCCATAGGGACGAGTAGGTACTGGATGTAAATACAAGGAAAAAATAATCTCCCGAGCTGCAGGGCTGGTTCCGGCGCATCCGTTGCACAACGTCCGCATGCCCCAGTTACGGTGCACACCAAGTTGGGAACGTGAGCAAAACACATTGTTACGAGGAGGAGGAAGAAGGAATTTAGTGGCAACAACTGACCAGCAGTAAAGCCGCTGATGAGGGAGGATGGGGAGAGCCGCATACACACCCAACACCCCAGTCTGGTAGATATTTTTTTAGCTGCCGTTTGGAGCTCTTGGCCAAACGGTGCTCGCTGGCGCTTCCGCGGGTCCCTGCGGGCGTGTAGGTGCCCTGTGGATCTCCGCGCTCGCGGAGGTGGATACGCGACCATACTTAACTGAGCTGGTCTCCACGCAGTGACCTTGCTGCGGTTTGCAGGCTTGCGCTAAGGTCCCTCTTCGCCAGCAGACTTTTTTTTGAATCTTATATATATATATATATATATATATATATATATATAAAAGATCTTATTTTAAGCAGCAATATCGTAATGCATTTCTAAGCGCAGAGCAGAAAGAGGAGGGCAGCAGGACCACACAGCTGCGCAGAGCTGGGAAGGTGCGTGGGTGGGGAGGCTGCAGGGAGAGGAGTTTCTGCCGAAGAACCTCCTATCGTGGCACTAAAATCATCTCGTAAGCTTCCTCCACCTCCTTTTTTTTTACTTTATTTTATTTTATTTTATTTTATTTTATTTTATTTTATTTTATTTTATTTTATTTTATTTTATTTTCTGCAGGAAGGGGGTTTCTAGCACAGCCCAACAGAGGGAAAGTTTGACTTCACTCCGTGTCTCTTGGGATGCAGGGGGATGTTTTTACTCCTCGGTGGTTTGCAACAGATGCAGCCGGCTCGCATCACCTTCTCACCTTGCCAGAACGAGGTGCAGCATGACTAGAAACTACAAAAATAGGAAAAGAGAAGCGTCTCTCCGTCACTTATTTCTCGCTAAAGGCAAAGCAGAGAGAGCTGGTCCGTCTGTGGAAAGGGCCGAATCTCTTATTTTGTCCTGTACACTTCTCTTTCCCCAAGCCTCACCTAACGCCTACTGCCTGGCAAAGGGCCGTCTCCAGGTGTTTGCCCTCAAATGCCTTCTTTAAAGCCGCTATCTCGGTCACAGTTAGATAAATAACCTTCCCTGGCAGCTCCCCCCACTCCAACTCCCGGGATAGTTTTACTCCTCTCTGAGCGTGACTTGCCAAACGATGAAATATTGTTGAGAGTTGTAGAATGAACAACTTGGGATGAGCAGCGCAACATCTAGGGATAAAAGTATATTCCTACCCAGCGTTGTGCCCGATCTGGCTTGTTTCCATGGTGCAGAGAAAGCCATTAACATTCTGGGGAACCTACAAATATTTAGCTAGTGCTTCCTAGCAAATAGCAAGTGAACTGTTGCCAGTTGCTGGTGCCAGCCCTTGCTGATGCTGGATGCCTTCCTTGCACGTGTAACATCCACCTTCGCTCCCTCACAGCTTCTGCGTTAATTCAGTTAGGAGCGAGGCTTTGGTTTGTTCTCACGCCTAGCTGGGATATTCGGGAGATTTCCTCCTCTCCCCAGTTTTAACTGCACTTAGAATGGAGTTTGGGGGATTTTAAGTTGTTTTCACTGTACTTTCTTCTAGTTTTGTGTACATCTACTCTTTGGGAGAATGCCAGAGAGATGAACGATCGAGACTGTGGGGTGCTGTCTGTATTTCACTGTTTCCCGTGGGCTTCCTGCTCCACTGCTCCACCAGTTGGTCACTTCGGATCAAAGTGGCAACTGTCCCCGAAAAGGGTGAGCATGGCCGGGCAAGGGGCCATTAAAGACGCACTCGCCGCTCACCGCGACTCTTTCCGGCTACTCGATGAACACGAAGGCCGGCGTTTTTGCCCTCCCCTCCCTTGGGCAACGGGGAGCAGCTCGAAATTGTAGCCACGTCCCGGCGTGGCCAGCGCCCCGGCGCAGTCGCCCGCCCCGCGCAGGCCGTGGTCCGGGCCGAGGCCGGGTCTGGGGCCGGGGCCGGGCGGGCCCTTCCCGGCCTCCGCGGCGGGGTGGGCAGCACCATGGACAGCGCCGGCCACAGCCTCCCGCACAGCCCCGGCCCCGCGGGCTCCGATCCGCCTCACCGCAGCCCCTCCAGACTTCTTCCCGTTCCTCCAGAGCCGCGCCCGCCCCGGGGTCCCCGGGTAGCAGCGTTACCCAGCGGGGCGGGCGCCGGAGTCCCGACCTCAGCCGCCTCTCCCGGGCGGTCCCTTTGGCCAGCGCTGGTGTTTCAGGCGACTCCGTGCGGGTAGCTCCGAACCACCCGCCGGCAGCAAAGCCAAGGGAAGGGAAAAGGGGCGGAAGTCTCCCGCTGCGCTGCCCCGCCGGGACCGCCCCCGCCACCACCACCCACCCATAGCTCGTGAAGCAAAGCTCTTGGCGTGGCTGCTGCCCTCAGGCAGAGGGGGGAGAAGGGAGGAAAAAAAAAGAGGCGGGGAAGAGAAAAAGTTCATTGTTTATTAAACGCCTCTCGCCTGCTCTTCGGTGTCCCTCGGCCCCCTCAGCGAGAGAAGGAGGAGCGGGAGGGACACCAGGCTGTGTGTGAGCAGCTCTGGGCACACACGGAACTCGTCTCGGGACACACCAGTGAGCATCGGCCCCTGCCTGCAGGCACCCGAGCCCCCGTCCCCCTCCAGCGCAGCGCAGCGCACAGCGCTGCGGGCTTTGTGCCCCGGGGATGGCGTTTGGCCCCAGCGCCCCGCACTTCGGGGATCCCCTCCCGGAACCCTCCCCGGCTCCGGGTCCACTGGAGGCGAGGGCGGCCGGGAATCCGTTTGCTCCCTGGGCTGCCCAGGAGCCACGCTGCCCCGGCGCCTCCCCGCACCGCTTGTGGGCTCCTTATTTGATTTGATTTTCCTGGAGGGGTGGGGGGGACTCCAAATGGCCAGCATCGCCCTCCAGCCACCCTTCGTGGCCACCTCCTTTGGGGTTGCGCAGGGCGCGGAGGTGGCTTCCCACTCCCCCGGGGTCCCCAGCGCGGGGGGGCTTCACTCAACGACTTCGTCACCGAGGGAGCTGCCTGCAGCGAAGGCTTTTCCACGGGCACCCGAAAATGAAGGCTTAAATATTTTACAGCGCTGAATATTAATCCAGCAGAGGAGTCGGTTGCCTTTGCCTTTTTCTCATCTCTTCTTCTTCTCTCTCTTTTTTTTTTTTAATTTTGATTTTTGAAGGCAAGATGGAAACAGGGCTGGGGTCCATTTAGCGTTTTTACTTTGGGCAGGAAAAAGCACCCCTCGATCTCCAGCGAGCCCTGGGTTCTCCGAGCACTTCGAAAGCGAATGGAAACGCTGGAGTTTCGTTAGGATCTGCCCCAACTTTTCGGATTCAGACAGATTTAGTTGCGTTTTCTGTTTCTCTCTCTCTCTTTTTTTTTTTTTTCCTTTTTCTTTTATTAATATTCTCCGTCTTTCTCTGTTTCTCTCTTTCTTCAGTCCCTATTACTCTGTGCGCCTTCCCAGGAGCGGGTCACTCACTGCCTCTCACCCTGAGCAGATCGCGACACCGTCACTTTCGCTTCCCGACGGTTCCTGCGCCTCCTGGCCCAGCGGCCCTGCTGCTACGCGGCGCTCCGTGCACTCGGACGCTCTTGGCAGCAGGGAAAGGGTCATTTAAAGGTGTTTTTACCTGTCCAGGCTTCCGTCTGCGCGGGGAGTGCAGAAAGTTTCCCATAGAAAAAGAGTGAATTATTTTTTTTCCTTCTGGGACACGGGTTTTCTCTCTTGGAGAGAAAATAAACAAATCTTACCCAGCCCGGGGAGGAGTGCGGAGCCCTTCTCCGCGCTTTCCTCAACCCCTCTTCCCGAAACCCTTCAAAGTAGTTTGAAATGACTTTTCTCCTCTTTCAGTCATTTGTCAATGTCAGACCTGCGCTGACTGCTTAGGGAGAGAGAGAAGCAAGCGCGTGTTTCCAGAGAGACCCTCGTGTCCGCTGGGCTGCGGAGCCAGTACCGGAGCCGGTGCCCTGGACGGGGCTCGAGCCCCTCGCAGGTCTCTCAGGCCGGGGCGGTGCGGGGAAGCCTCGGGGGCGGCCGGGGCAGGTGACGCCCTCCCCGGGGCACCTCGGCACTCATCCTGCCACCTGAAAACCCGCTCCTAGCTATAACCTTCCCCAGTCTCAGCGAAGCTACCATTCACTTATCAACTAACTCCCGTTGTCCTGAGTATTTTGCACGGCGAAAGGAATATTTTTAAAAATATATATATATTAATTAATTGCAAACTCCAAATGTGTTAAGGCTTCCGGAAATATTCAGGGTGCTTGAGCGTGGCCACCAAACGAGAGGGCTCGCTTGCTTAGGCATAGCTAGCGACCAGGGCTGCCTGGGGCGACTTGCAGAGCTGCGAGCCCTCCCAATGGCATCTCTCCCCGCAGAGCTCGTCGCCGAAACGAATACCTGGCCGATCTGGGCTGGGGAGACATTTAAAGGTAAGGACAAGTACAATTCCGGCAGAAGGGCGACTGACACAACTCCCTTCTCAGCTAGATGAAGTTTCCTTGTTCCTCTCTCTCTCTCTCTTTTTTTTTTTTTTTTTTTAACAGAAAGGTACAGGGGATTTGTTAGCGTTTAAGGAACTCGAGGTAGAACAAAAGCCAAAGTCTTAAGCATATAAGTTTTCATCATCAGCTTTCAACCTTGCAAAACTAGAGCCATTTGTTTAACTTAATCCTTAACATATGTTTGCAACTAGCAGATTTTTTTTTTTTTTTGGTGCGTGTGGTTTGGAGCTGATCAAGTTGTAAACTTTCTGCCTCGGGTTTTCAGCGCCTCCTAGTTGCATTTTAACACTTATTGAGGGAGAGAGAGACTCCACAAAGATCCCACAGCACCAAATCCAAATAATCCCATCCAAAGCCCTAATAAAGTTTACCAGTCAGACTACTCAAACTCCTTCGGCTTCGTTCTACTGAGAAGGGAGCTGCCACGTTTCTGAGAAAAATGAGTTTAAATGAGCAATTCAGCATCATCCTTGTCTTGTCTTATCCAGAGAGTTCTCTGGAAGGCAGATGATTCACGGTTTACTATTACTTTTCCCTGTCTACACTTTCCTTAAAGTAATCCCGAGGTAATCCTGGAATTATGTAAATGATGGAAACCTCCCGGTTCAATTAATAACAGTAATAACAGCAGCAGGGCAGTGAGGATAACGCTACAGCCTGCAGTCCGACCATCTAAAATGTAATTCATTCTTTGTCAGTTTTGTCGCCTCGGATAACTTTACAAATATTTGTCCTGCAAGAAGATAATTTCTTATTTTCAAATGGCTTGATCTGATTCTTTGAATACGAGAATTAGCGTGAAATCCTAACAAGGCAAGGAATGAATTAGGAAAATACTCCCTCTCTCCTTAGTATTTAACGCTTTGCTTCGCTTATCGACATTTGTCTTTGGAAAAACAAAACAAAACAAAACAAAACGAAAAAAAAACAAAACAAAAACAAAAAAAAACAGAATGCCTCAGAGAGTCCTGAAAAGATCAAAGGCCTATACTTATTTTTCGGGCATTTACGCTTTAAATATATCATAATTGCTTTGATCGACTAATGACAGAGTGACACGGCGGGTAACTCCGCCTGACCCGTTTATGTTCCTGGTGACACTAGACCCGCGGAAGCATTTTCCGCTCACCGGTGGCCCATAAGCGGTTGACCACTGATCCGTGTCGTTAAGCGCATCCCAATTAGGCCCCTTCGGGCAGGTGGTCACTGCTTTCGGGAGGTGTTTTAGGATGCGCGTGGGCATAAGCGAGATTTTGTTTTGATCACCTCTTGTTTTCTTTTCTCCGCGGCGGCCGCAGCGCTGAGCAGCGCGGGGCAGTTGCGCGGCGGTTTGCGCGGGCGCGGCGCTCGGGACGAGGCGCTGGTGGCGGGGTGGCGGAGAGCCATCTAGCCCCGGCCGCGGGAAGCGGCGGCGAGCGGGACGCGCAGCGGGGCGCGTAGCCAGCGCGGCCGCGGAGGCGCCGCCGGGGGAAGCGCGGAGCGACCCCTCTCGCCTTCCGAGTGCTTCGCTCTTTGCCCTCCACGCGCTCCCCTGCTTTTTAGGATAATCTGTTTCTCCATCTTTTTTAACGAATTCCGTGGGAGTCCCCTCTCCGCTGCGCGCCTCTTGCTGCGCCGGGGGAGGCGGGCGGCGCGCATCTGCCTGGCGATTATTGCCGTTCAGCGCTACTCGTGCCGGATAGTGCCTTTTTAAAGGGGAAGGAAAAATATTAACAAACAAACAAACAAATAAATAATGTACCGCCTTCTTGGCGCGGCAATAAGAAGCAATGGCGCAGTTAGCGAATAGCCCCGAAAGCACCCGCGGAGCCAAGGCAATTTGTTAAGGTAGCAGGAGCGACTAAATGCGCTGCTTTCGGTGACACCTGAGAGCAGCATCGGCGCCTCGACTGAAACTTAGAAACTGAATTGCCCTTATCTACGGACAGGCAAACAAGCAAACAAATTTGGGCGGTTGTTTGGATCGCGCTCTCAAAGAAAGCAAAACAAAGATCCCCTTTGATTCCTGTCCCGGGACGGGTCACCTTTATTTTAGAAACTTCCCGGGCATAAATAAATAAATAAATAAGTGTTTCGGCTCCGAGCTTACATTATTTCTGCAAAATTAAAGGGGGCCCTCTGTGATCTGCGGGCACTGTAACTAGTCTGTGAGTAGCTTGAAGCTTTAATACTAAATAAGAGTCATTATAAATTCTCCGTCTAAGCGGTCATCTGTGTGTTTGGGGAATAAAAAAATACGCAGATGAATGTCTAAGTATTAAAATATATTTATTATCAAGTTATTACTTCACATTTTTTTCCTAGTCACATATAGCTGTTTTCTAACACCAAACCATGCCATTTTCTATTCTGTGGCATTGCTTTTGTTGTTTGGGCTTTTTAATAACTTATGCAGTGTTTTGTCTACGTCAGAGTACTAAAATGCTACTGCAGGTCTCTCTAGCATCTTTCTCTTTCTTTCTCTTTCTCTCCTTTTTAAATTTATTTATTTATTTTTATTTCTTCTTTTCTTCTCATTCTCTCTCTGCTTTACAGCTTTTTGTCGAAGAAGGTCACAATTGCGATTAGGAAAATAATGCGCTGTGGCATAAAGGTACACGCCTGCCTTCCTAATAGTCACTTATGCAGGCTGCTCTCAAAATGTGGAGTTTCATCTTAAAAAAAAAAAAAACCCTTTTGCATGCCATGTATCAGTGTCATGATGCAGAAATGATGAAATTAGCATTTAGATAATAATAATATTAAACTCTTTCGGCGGGTGACAATATTTAACCCTGATGTGGTAAATTAAAGGCGGCTCTGCACGATTGCAGGGCGAGGGCTCCGCGGAAACTTGTGCGAAGGGGCTTGAGGGTCCCTCTCCTGTCCCCTTGTGTCCGTCTGTAGCTCAGTCTCTCTCTCAAGTTCACCGCAGCTCCCGAAGTTCAGATGCGACCTACGGGGCACTGGGGGCTTGAACTGAAATCAGTCTTTAACTTCCAGGGCGTCTTATTAAATCGCACACTTCTCCATCCAGGTTTTCTGAACCCATCTCCAAGATAGGGAACCCAGCTGTTTAATTTAGCATTGATTTATTGCTTTTAAAAGTAAATTTACACACATGCCAACAGTATTCCGTTTTGTTTCCCCAGACCCAAAGATTTTATTTCTACATAGCTCTTGTCTGACAAAACAATGTCTTTATTAGACATCGATGGGGAAATCTGTCTTATTTTTGGCTGACTTTATTGCTCCATTACTTGCTGAGAGTTTTTGTGATACAGCACAAGCTAAGGTCGGAAAAATACACACAAAATAAAAGGCAGGCATAGAAGCAAACCCCAATGAAGGTAGCAGCAGTTGTGGATGCGGGCGTCTCTAGTAGAGTCCATCAGCAGCCAGGATCATGATTAGAAAAGGGAAAAATCATTTTAATTTGCAGCATAGGGTAGTTTTTTTTTTTTAATGATGAGGATGACAGGCTCTTCCTTCAATTGCAGGAGTAAAAGGTCTCTAATATCTCATAGCTCTTTGCAAAGACACTCTGGGAAAAAAATGTATCTATAATTATTGAAGGGGAAAAAATACAGGGTTATCCATACCATGCTGCCTTACCTCTGTGCAGTAAACTCCCAGTTACCAAATCTATGTGATGGCTGCACTCAGGGGAATTAGGATGTACTTTGGAGCAGCTTTTACAGTACACTTCATCTACATTTTGATTTTCTTTAGTTCTCATTAAAAGGCCACTTTCTTCTTTTCACTGATATACTGTCTTTGCGTCCTTCATTTCACTCTTCCAAAAAAAAAAAGTTCTCATACGTAATCGAGGGGGAAGATGGAAAATATTAATAAATATAAATAAATAATAAAATAATGTGGGCTGGATTTTTTCCCCCTTTTTTCGCTCTTTGTGCAAGTGTTTTATTTAAAAGCAGGGGTTGTTCTCACTAAGGGAAGGTCCTTCGATGAAAGTGAGGATGGAGGGACATTCTAGCAGCATTTGGAAACTAAAATAAGAGGCGGACACAGTGCGAACAAATCTCCCTCTCCTTTTCTTTCTTTCATTATTTTTTGTGTGTGCGTTCCGTGCTTGGTCTCCCCTACTGATTATTCGGAGAGGCATCTAATAATCACTTTAGAGATGTTCAAATAAGGACACTTGCTCTTTTCTAGTAAGAAGTAAAGATGTGAGAGGTTTTGTTATCAGGGGTATAGTGAGAGCTTTGTAAGATATTCCCTTTCTTTCTCCATAAATACACCCTCCTTAAATAAAGACGCCCTGTCTTAAAGCGTGACTCTCCCCGCTGGCTCTGTCCGCTTTCTGTTCGGTGCGTCCACATAAATCCAAACTTTGTGTCGCTTGACATATTTGAATGATTTTTTACCAACGCGGGAAGGATTTTTTTTTTTAGAAAAAAAAAATGACTTTTTTTTCCCCCCATGCTCAACCCCAAGCCCATTTCTGTTCGGGTCGCCCTTCGAGAGAGAAGGAACCACGGCTCGCAGCGCAGGCGAGGGAGGCTCGGCGAGCCCGCAAATCTCCTGGTCTTTCAGGAAGCGTTTTGCTACCCCCTCTTGGCGAAGGGGAAAAGGAAAAAATAAAAGAGGGAAGAAAGAAAAGAGGGGGGAGGGAAGGCCCTGCCACTCACACAGAGCCCGTTTCCTCGGCCTCCCGGCCCCATGCCCGCAGCGCTAGGCCCAGGCGCGGGGCCTCACGGGGAGCCGCCGTGCGGGTTTTGTGCGGGCTTTGTGCGTGGGGCGAGGGGGTGGTCTCTGTGTGTGTGGCCTGGGCTGCCCTGCTGCACGCGGGGCCACCCACTCGCAACCTGCGCCCCCTCCCCGCAGCGTTGTCCCCAGCCCTCCTGCACTGGGCGGCCAAGGGTCTGCGCGGGGCTTGCGGGGGGCCCAGGGGCTAGGGAGGCATCTGCAGCTCATCCAAGGGGGGGGGGGGCTCGCTCAGCACGAGCCTGGCCCCTCCATTGCAGCAATGATGCAAAGACGCTAATGGCTCTAGATCCCAACTTGTCCCCTCACCCTCCTCCCCAGCACAGGACGCCTGATGACACCCTCCGCGTGGGAGCAGTGGCTCCGAGGGGCGCCGCACTCGCTGCGGGCGGTGAAACATGTGGCTAGTTGGCTTGGCCTCGGCAGGGACATGGGGAGGACGCAGGTAAAAAAAACGTCCAAGTTGGAGCATTGTTGGAAAGGGCACCCAGGGCCGTGCGCGTGCATCGTTCTGCCTTGACATGCAATTAAATTACAGCAAATTCCTCTTTAAATAATATCGTTGGGAATCCTTTAAGAGTCGGGGAAGTCTGAGGTTAAGTAGCTTTTTAAACATCAGTTCTAAATGGCTTATGCAATGAATAGCTACCTTCAAATCCTAAAACCATTATAAATATGCCATACATATGGGTGCCAGTTTATCACTACATATTTCTTTTTAAAATGAGGGAAGCATTCATAAAAAATACTCGGAACACTTTATTTTAGGAAAGCAGATGTTAATTTTTTCATGTATCAATTTTATGAGCAAGTACATGTGCAACATTGGAAAGCATCTAGAACGCCTCTATTATTTGGTAAATGAGTTAGTTGAGGCATATTATTCTCGGCATAACCAAGGTATGGGTTATATGAAAAAAATAAACATCTGTGATTTTAGCAGGAGAGATTTTTTTTTTAAGAGTTCCTATAAAAGTAGGAAAAGCATTTGTGCTGAGCGAACACACCTGCAAAGGAGTAAATTGGCTATGCTGCTACATAAAAACTAGGTTCTGCTGCGCAGTGCAAGGAGGTTACCAAACTCCGCGAGGAAAATGCTATCCTGGATGCAACTTTTCTGCAGAACGTGCTAACATATCCTGGGCACTAGATGAAAAGCCCGGGGATGTTTTGTAGGCAAGAATTGCTCTCTCGCTCGCTCTATAAACAGCACAGCATTTAGCTCCCAGGAATGTATATTAGCCACAGTTTCCTCCTGTCAGTGTTGAAGATTTCCAAGAGACTTCAAGGGGCTTTTTTTTTTTTTTTCCCCTCTCCATACCAAAATATCTGTGAGATATGTTCGTGTTGCAAGGGGTTTTACGAGGGCCTGAGTGCATAGGGGAAATGTAAGGCTTTGGCATCATGATTAACAGTATGCAATTCTTTCTTTCGTTCTTTCGTTCTTTCTTTCTCTCTCTCTCTTTCTCTCTCTCTCTTCTTCTCTCCGTCTCTCCTTCCCTCTTCCTCTCTTTCTTTCCCTCTTTCTTTCCCTCTTTCCCTCTTTCTTTCTTTCTTTCTTTCTTTCTTTCTTTCTTTCTTTCTTTCTTTCTTCTTTCTTTCCCTCTTTCCCTCTTTCCTCTTTCCCTCTTTCCCTCTTTCCCTCTTTCCCTCTTTCTT
>NW_028289393.1:0-102500 GCF_059628265.1 Tinamus guttatus
TGTTCAGAAACTTGTGGGGTGACCATCTCACCTCTCCCCAACTGCCAAAGCTTGTGAGCACCCCTACAGCCAACATCCCTGCTAGACGTTTTATGTAGTCCTGGGGCAAATCTTGCAGAAGAGACAACTCATCTGCCTTGAATCCTGTCAGAGATGTGGCATTCCAAGCCACTACCAAGGAAAACATGACCTTTACTCATTTCTTTGGGTTGCTTATTCTAGCATCTTTTCTACGGCACAGTGAGCCCCACTCTACACCCTGAGTTCTCTCGCCCTTCTTTCCCCTGTCTTCTCTGTGTCTGCTCAGTCTGCTCTGTGCACCAGGATCATAAGAAGTATTGGTTAGGGAGCTCCCTTGAAGCCACGACAAGTTGTGGAGCTGAAGGCCTGAAGGAGGAAGTCTGGGACGTGGCTATTTCCCCTGTCCCCTCCTGCTCCCGGCCTGAGGGTTCAGGAAGGCCCAGTGCTTTCGGTGTTGGTGGGTTGGGTTTCCTATGACATCCTCAACTCCTGCTTGGGTTGCTCTGAGCAGCCAGAAAAATCTCTCCTCTCTAGGAAATAGCATCAGAGGATTTTTCCTACTTTTGTGGAAAAGCTGAGGCAGGTCTGGGATCTCCAAAAGGAGCATGGCCCACATCATGACCCAGGAGATGTGTGGCTCTCTCATTCCCGTGTGTCCTGCTTAAACTGACAGTTTCTAACACCATCTTTACAGGACACGAGCTGGCCGTTGTAAAGCCACAGTATTGGGACTCCTTTTACTCTGTTCACTCAGAGCCCCAGCCACTGGTTTGCACTCCAGAGAGTTTAAAGCTTGCTCAGTCTTTTCAGTAAGGCTTTCCCTTGTGGCCAGGGGGCCTCATTGTTGACATCGTGGACTTAGCCTACAATCAAAGGGCATAAATCTTATTTATGGAATTATTTCATGCTTTATTTCTGTTTCTTTGTAATTGAGAAAAATCCTGGGCCTATTTGGAGCTAGTTCTCTAAGGAAAGCAGTTGAGAGTTGGGGCAGATAAGCTGTAACCTTCAGTTTCAGACATCAGAGGAATAGGGAAGCTTCTAACAGGAGTGATGGAAGTCCCAGGTGGCTGATGAGAGAAATGTCAGGGCTGGGGAGGCAGAGGGAAGAGTGTCCATACAGTGCCTGAGCTCTGGGACACTCTTTTCCCTACATGCACAGACTTCATTGGGAGTCACTCTGGATTGATACAGTTTGGAGGATGTTGCTGTCACTTTGAAAGCTGAATATTAATAATAGCAATAAAAACCTTTAAAGGCAGAAATACTTGTATGTTGTTGATGTCTCCAACTTTCAGCTACACTCCTGAAACCTCTCCAATTAGCCTTGCAAGACCTGATGAAAATCACAAGGGCAGACATAGTTGGTCAAAGCTTTTTGCTTTTTAATGAGCCCCATAGTGTATTTGGTGCTGAGCCCATGAACCTCAGTTACTGAGAGGAGACTGAACAAAATGTTCAAGAATTCAAAGTCAGAAGCAACCTCCAAAGTTCTGTAGAACATTAATGGGTCCCACTGAGAGTCGTTAGCAGCAAAGATTCCCGAGGGGCTGATTAGAGGAGAAAACTGTGATCACTGGTAACAGGTAGGCAGAGGAAATGTGCAGGTGGCTCTGATCCCACGTTAACCCTTGATGTGTTTGATCAGGCAGAATGTCCAAGCTCGGTCACTGAGCTTCGTCAAAGGGAGATCCTTTGTTTTCCAGGTCCTCCTGGGGACGTTATGTGCGTGGGCATGTGCAGTGCTCAGTGCAGGACAATGATACGACACTTTCAGGGTGTTGGCAAGGGGGACAATGAGGCCCCAGTGCCTCCTGGTAGGTCTTGGTGGCAGAGACAACAGCCATAGCCAATAGGATGCCAACCTTATTTGGCGTGTTTGAGCTTTGGCAGTGCCTTTCGCTGTCTCCACCAGAGTCTGTCCTATGTTGGTTC
This sequence comes from Tinamus guttatus, assembly GCF_059628265.1. Taxonomy (NCBI): domain Eukaryota; kingdom Metazoa; phylum Chordata; class Aves; order Tinamiformes; family Tinamidae; genus Tinamus; species Tinamus guttatus. Next base: position 1,957 of record NW_028289393.1, read on the forward strand.
AAAACTGTGGCTGTGCCCATGCAGCCTGTAAACGCCCAGCCTGCTTCCTCACTTTGCTCTCACACGGGATCTCCTTCCCTTCACTAATGTCTCTCCATTCCCACTGGCTGTTCCTTGTAACACAAAGCCAAGGGATGATCCTTGCGTCCTGGTGAGTGGCCTGTTGCACCACAGCACCAGCCTTCAAGTGACATTTCCTCATTCTAATGCACAGTATGACATTCCCAAGATGGGGATTTTCCAGGATATTTCATTTTTTTCATGCGGCTTCCCACTACCAAGGAAATCTCCTGGCAGCCCCACAATGTGGGGAAGAATATAACCTTGTCTATGAAGACAGAGTGGAACATGAGGAACTGGGGACTGGCCTGAAGAGAAGGGCCTGCATGTTGCAAGGGAGGCCATATGAGCCAGTGGTGCATTTCACGTGAATAAGGCCAGACACCTATGGGGCTGCATTAGTGGTAGCATGGCTACCCAGAGGAGGGGAGCTGTTAACCCTCTCCAAGGGGGTCTTTGCGTGAAGGCAGTGGTGGGAATCAGTTTTGGGGAACAGGTGCGAAAACCAAGGTGTCCTAGGGTGCTTGCCCACCAACCATTTCAGAAAGGCCTGATTTTTCTCTTGTTTCCCTTTTGAATGTGCTAGGAACATGGTGGCTGTGCTGGACACCCCATGCACTTGACATGGCCTAGTAGACCTGTTGTCATTTCATGAAACCAACAGTCTGCAGTGAATTATGCAAGGTCTTTGCAATGTCTGGTTCTGCAGAGGTCTGAGCAAGTGGAGCTCTAGAGGGTCGTAGGCACTGAGATGTCAGATGGCCAAGAAGATTCTCCACCTGGCTGATGCAGGAGAGTCTTGGACCAACCTTTGTCCCTTCTGAAGTCCAAAGGGGTGAGCGTGTGTGTACAGCTGACTCCCTGCCACCATCTCCACTGACTACAATGGGAGCTTGGACAAGAAACTCTCATGCACATAGCTGTTTTCTGGACCCCAAAAGTTGAGTAAACAGAATCCTCTTCTGAGACTGTGGAGTGTTAGATGTGCTGGCATTAGATGTCCTGCTGTACTCCTCCAGATGAGGTCCTGAAGCATGAGGAAATGGACTTGTGCTGTTCTTGCCCCTGTGCATATGTTCCATCTGCTTATGAGATGGGAGCAGGGTCTTGTAGAGCAGGACACGTCCACCTCTCTTAGATAACCATCCTCTGATGAGACCAACTGCAATGTCTCAGTCTCTCTCCATTGCTAACAGAGAGACCATCGGTGACCATTTTGTGGACGTGAGTGGACATTTGCCAGGGGTGGCAGGGGTGACCTTTCAGTACCTTTCAGGAACCATCAGCCCTGGAGCCCTGTGACCATCTCGGGAATGCACAGGGGACAGAAAACATCCCGTCTTCAGTTGGGTCCCTGCTCCTGAGCTGGGCCTGGCTCCTGGGACTGCGGGAGCCCATGGCAACCTGGCAGGTGCTGCAGAGAGACAGCTCTGTCCAGGAGCAGCTCCTCATAAAGGAGCACCAAGACTCAGGGCACTGCCCGCAGGCACCAGGCTGGGACGAGTTGCTCATAAGTGAAAGGCAGTTGGGAATGGGAGGATAGCCGAGAGTCTCAGTGCAGGGAGAAATCTTCCGAGCCCTTGACACGGTAAGTCTGTGTCTGCAGGGCAACAGTGCTGTGGGTCCTGGAGGGATCTTCCGAACCTGGCACAGCACCTTCAGATCAATAGGGTGTGTCAGGGTGTCTCTCCCAGCCTCTCCTGTTTGAATTAGGGGGTTGCTTTAGAGCAGGGATTCCCAGCCACATGTTCAGAGGGACAGGGCATCACAACTGCCCTCTAACAGGGATGGTGCTGGGATGCACCCAGGTGTACATGGGCTGTAATTCAGAGCCATGACCCAGTACCCCAGGGTGCTGCATGCCCGGGGCAGTAACTCTGCCCCCTGCGAGGGTCGGCACTCAGCCTGCCCCGGGAAAGCCCCATGGTGCTGCAGGGAGATGCTCTGGGTGGGAGGAGAGACCCCCATCAGGGCAGGCTCATTTTCTGAAGGAGCCTGTCCAAGAGGACAGTCAAGGCAGTGTTAATGTTAAAGACAAGGAGCTTTCAGGAGTCTGTTTTCAGTTTCATCCTGTTTGTTAAGGGCCAGGGGTATATGGAAAGGAGATGCCAGGTTGGGGCAGGAGACTGAGACTCCCAGTTCCTTAAATGGAGAGATCTGTGGGGAACCTCAGCAAGTCCCTTACCCCTCTCTGACTGCAGACAGCACCAGCATCACCTTCTCTGGCCTCACCAGAGTCTGGCTGACCTTCTCCTCCCCACCTGCAAACACAGAGATGTCCCTGGGCTGCTGCAGAGCAGAGTGAGTGTCCAGAGGATGGGACAGTGTGACACCGACAGAGAGAAGACATGGGGCAGAGGAAGAGCTGCCAGCAGGAAAAGCTCCAGCAGTGGAGATACAATCAGCAAATGGGAGGCAGCTATAATTGCTATGAGAGGTGGGATTTGGATCAACCCAGTCAGTCCCTGCAATGGAGACGTCTTCCTCTAAGCAAAGCCTCGTGTCTCCTCTCCCACCCCTCAAGGCCACGGAGTCCTGGCCACGAGCCCCCTCCTTGGTAGAAGAGGGGCTGTGTCTCTCCTGCAGCCTGGTCCTTTCCCAGTGCAGGACAAGGGGACTGAGAGGGACTGTCCTCAGATGTCACTGTCTGGGGGGTGGCGTGCACAGCTGGGGGAGGTGAAGGCTTTCCTCAGTGCTCCTCTGTCTGCTGCTCCTTACTTTCCCTTGCCAGAAGGTTCATACTGTTGCTCTTCCATCCTTCACCTGTCTGTGCTGATCTGGTTTTGCTCTCTGGAGCTAAGGAGGGGAATTCAGCTGCAGTTCAGGCAGTAACTTCCCTCTCCCACTGCATTCCCTCAAGCAACAGTGAAGACATTTAGGTGATGTGAGGACAGGGTCCATCCTAGTGGAAATGAGATGCCCAGAAGGGTCAGTTCAGCCCCTGCCTTCACTGCACTGTTCCTCTCTCTTGATGGAGTGGGAACTGCGGTGACTGATTCAGGTCCAGACACCTCTGTTGAAGAGAGCAAACTGAAAGGGGGGTTAGATTAATCCCTCCCAGTGATCTTCCCTCTCAAACGGAGCTGTCATGAGTGTGGCCTCTCTCCCTCTCTCTCTCATTGTTGCAATAGTAAGTGAAGAATATTCCCACTTGCCTTCACTCCACACTTCACCAAATCCCCTTGACTCAGGTCGCAGTACCCGTCCCCAAGTCTCCCCCCCAAATGCATGAGTCAATTTGACACCTCCCTTTACACCCCCCAGTAGAGCAGGACTGACTGCCCTGGAGGCAGGCAGAGAGGCAGAGCACACTCACCCAGCACAAGCCAGAGGTCAAGAAAGGGAGAGGAACAAGGTAAAGGAAAGGACCAATGAGGGGGTACCATGAGGAATGGAATGGATTTTATTCAGAGAAGCTTGTTCTAACTTTAACTTGTTGATGCTTTTTCCTCATTGGAGAGTGCGCTGAATCAAGATTAAATGTCCAACAGCAGCTCCTTCAACGAGTTCCTCCTCCTGCCTTTCGCAGACACGCGGGAGCTGCAGCTCTTGCACTTCTCGCTCTTCCTGACCATCTACCTGGCTGCCCTCCTGGCCAACGGCCTCATCATCACAGCCGTAGCCTGCGACCACCGCCTCCACACCCCCATGTACTTCTTCCTCCTCAACCTCTTCCTCCTCGACCTTGGCTCCATCTCCACCACTGTCCCCAAATCCATGCACAATTCCCTGTGGGACACCAGGGACATTTCATACTTGGGATGTGTTGGGCAGGTCTTTTTCTTCCTTTTTTTAGTTTCAGTAGAGTTTTCCCTCCTCACTGTCATGGCCTACGACCGCTACATGGCCATCTGCAGACCCCTGCACTATGGGACTCTCCTGGACCGCAGAGCTTGTGTCAAAATGGCAGCTGCTGCCTGGGGCTGTGGGTTTCTCTACGCTCTCCTGCACAGTGGGGACACATTTTCCCTACCCTTTTGCCAAGGCAATGTGGTGGAGCAGTTCTTATGTGAGATCCCCCAGATCCTCAGGCTCTCCTGTTCAGGCTCCAACATCAGCGAAGTTGGGTTTCTTGTTGTTAGTACCTCTTCAGGCTTTGGGTGTTTCATTTTCATTGTGGTGTCCTACGTGCAGATCTTCAGAGCTGTGCTGAGGATCCCCTCTGAGCAGGGCCACCACAAAGCCTTTTCCATGTGCCTCCCGCACCTGGCTGTGGTCTCCTTGTTTGTCATTACTGCATTGTTTGCCTACCTGAAGCCCCCCTCCTTCTCCTCGCCAGCTCTGGATCTGGTGCTGGCTGTTCTGTACTCGTTGGTGCCTCCAGCAGTGAACCCCCTCATCTACAGCATGAGGAACAAGGAGCTCAAGGAGGCACTGAGGAAACTCATCCGATGAATCTAACGTCAACAATAATATCTGTCCCAGGGGATTTAGCATCAAGGATATGTGTTGTTCATTTATTTATTTCTTACTTTCGTTCTGTTACATTCCTGTAAAGGAAAATACATGTTCTGGTTCATGCCACTTTTTCTCAGCAATCTCTCATTTTAATCTGTCTTAGATATGTTCAATTCCAACTGAATGTCTTTCCCACCCTGACAAGCAGCAGTTACTGGAGGAACTGCAGGCCCAGGGGTCTCATGCTGCCCTGGGCAGCAGGGTGGGCAGAGGGACTGCAGGCAGACCGGGAGGGTATCTGCTGGGCACAAGAGCAAAGGGGATAGAGTGATTGGCCTCAATGCAGGGTCTCCTGTCCCTTGTCAGGGACCATCTGCCCTTGCCCTTGCCCTTGGCGCTTGCCCTGACTGATGCTGTGGACATGGTTGAGCTGGGTCCTGAGCTGGTCTTGTCACCATTCTGCAGAGATGACTTCCCATCTCCAGCTCGGACATGGCCCTCCCTATAGTCTGGAAAGTCTTGGCACGGGAAGCGGGGACTGAGCAAGTCCCAGGGAGGGCTGTAGGTGCAAAAGGTGTCCATATGTACAGAGCAGAAACTTTCCTGACAGACGGTTTGAAGGTGTGAGGAGAGCTTCAGATTCGGGCAGCCTGCCCAGGAAGGCTGCATGCAGAGTCCTATAGGCATGAAGAGGCAAGATCAGCCATATGGTTGTGAGTTATAATGCCCAGGGTGCAGGCAGGGCCAGCAGTGCAGGGATCTACCGGGAGAAGATGCCATCCTGCAGTGCCCAGACAAGAGCAGCAGAGCAGGTTTGTGCGTTGGAAGAGGGGTCAGGCAGAGTCCAGAAACGGTCAGACAACACTGGAGGGCTCCAACCATTCCTGCTTTGGGTAGGAGGTTGGACTGGAAAACTCCAGGGGTCCCTTTCCACAGCAACGTCTCTGCAACTCCATGATTTCTTACTCCTTAGCCACAGATGCAGAAGCACTGGAAGCTCACTGTGCATTGAAAGCCCAAGAAGACCTTGCTGCCCCTACTCTTGAGCAGCAAGCAAGCTCCAAAGACTTTATCACCCTGAATAACAGAAGATGCTAAGCATGAAAACTAAGCTCACACATGACAATGGGTTCAAATTCATTGGATTCAAATACATAAAACAGTTCTCAGTTTCATTGCTGTGTTGAAGATGACCTCCCTGATTTGGCACTGATGGCATGTAGACAATAGCTTTATTTATTCACTCGAGAGGGAGATTTCTTTAAAATTTCTGCTTTTGCAGCATACTGTCAGCATGTTACACTTCTCTCCCTGAGGACACATGTCCCTACCAGTATTGGCTACTGGGATTAAAAGAGCAGCAACATAAAAAGCACAAAATGGAGAATACACGTGCGCACACACACACACACAGAACTTAGAAGCCCTCAGGCTTCTGAGAGCCATGAGAAGCCCAGGGCAATCTGTTGTGTCTAAAAAAGCTTCCAGCAGCACACAGGACCTTAACATATCGTACTCCATTAAATGCAGCCTTGCAACACTGGGGCTGGGGGATCGCCCCTGCACACAGCCCTGCTCTGCGAGGAGCAGGGCTCTTCACAGGCAGCTCGATATCGTAAACAGCAGAAGTCGGATTCTGCAGTTAAAGGCACTGCCAAACACTGCACACGCACGGTGTGTATTCATGCACCAAGTTGATGACAGAGAGATTGCTACATTTGTACTCTGACATATTTCTACTTTAGCATTTTTAAGTTATAAGTCTTCTGCAAGAAATAGTCTTGCGAATGAAATGAGAATGATACGACTTTGCGGGTCGCCAGTGGGAATGACACAGAAGGGTGGTCGCCATGGGAATGACACGGTGCAGGGGTCGCCATGGGAATGACACGGCGCAGGGGTCACAATGGGAATGACATGACAGGGGGATCACAATGGGAATGACATGTCAGGGGCGGATCACAATGGGAATTACATGGCAGGGTGGTCGCAAAGGGAATGACACGGTGCAGGGGTTGCCATGGGAATGACATGTCGGGGGGAGGTCACAATGGAATTTACACGGCAGGGTGGTCGCCAATGGGAATAACACAGTGGCCTGGGCTGTCTACGTACCAGGCTAGAGGCTGGGGCTGGGCTGAGGGGCCGGCGGAGAGGAGGCCAGAGGGGAGCCCAGCGCAGGCCGGCACACTGGTAGAGAGGGCAGAGCAGAGCAGCGGGTGGAGGGCCGGGCTGGGGGAGGAAGCTCCGGGCAGGCTTCGGTGAGGGCAGGACCAGGGCAGCATCAGGTCAGGGCTACGTTAGGGCAGGTTGTGTTCTGGTAGGTAAGCTTAGGGCAGGGCTTAGGCTGGGCCAGGTAGGCTCAAGGCACGTAGGCTTAGCATAGGTATCTGGCTGGAGCCCAGAGGGTGGTGATCAGCGGTGCAGTCTAGTTGGAGGCCTGTAGCTAGCGGTGTCCCTCAGGAGTCAGTCCTTGGTCCAATCCCGTTCAATTTATTCATCAATGACCTAGATGTAGGCACAGAGTGCTCCCTCAGCAAGTTTGCTGATGACACGAAACTGGGAGGAGTAGCCGATACCCCAGAGGGCTGCGCTGCCATCCAGAGGGACCTGGACAGACTGGACAACTGGGCGGTGAAAAACCTCATGCAATTCAACAAGGCCAAGTGCAAGGTCCTGCACCTGGGGAGGAATAACCCCAGACACCAGTACAGGCTGGGGACTGACCTTCTGGAGAGCAGTCCTGCAGAGAGGGATCTCGGTGTCATGGTGGACGACAAGGTGACCATGAGGCAGCAGTGTGCCCTTGTGGCCAAGAAGGCCAATGGGATCCTGGAGTGTGTTAGGCAGAGCGTCTCCAGCAGGTTGAGGGAGGTGATCCTGCCCCTCTACTCAGCCCTGGTGAGGCCACATCTGGAGTATTGTGTCCAGTTCTGGGCTCCACGGGACAAGAGGGATGTGGAGCTGCTGGAGAGAGTCCAGTGCAGGGCTATGAGGATGGTCAGGGACCTGGAACATCTGCCCTATGAGGAGAGGCTGAGGGAGCTGGGCCTGTTCAGCCTGGAGAAGAGAAGGCTGAGAGGGGACCTGAGCAGTGTCTAGAAGTACCTCAAGGGAGGCAGTGAGGAGGATGGTGCTGGCCTCTTTTCACTGGCGGCCACTGACAGAACTAGAGGAAACGGCCGGAAACTGAAGCATCCAAAGTTCCACGGGAACTTAAGGAAAAATTTTTTAACAGTGAGGGTGACAGAGCACTGGAACAGGCTGCCCAGAGAGGTTGTGGAGTCTCCTTCTCTGGAGATCTTCAAAACCCGCTTGGACGCAGTCCTGTGCCACGTGCTCTAGGTGTCCCTGCGTATGCAGGGGGGTTGGACTAGATAACCTCTAGAGGTCCCTTCCAACCTTAAGCATTCTATGACTCTATGGGCTCAGGTGCTCTAAATGCACATATGGGGTTCCATTTCAGGTGGCCAAGGATACCCTCCTTGCCCCTGTGGCCACCAGCTGATGCTTGGGAAGGATGTGCATCTCTTGGTCTTGTTCCAAGAGAACTTGCAGATCCTTGCATGTGCCTTAGACCATCCCTGGCACCTCAGGCATCACAACGTGTCATTATCCAAGCAACCGACTCCTATCTTCTATCTCTACTGATTAGGGACAAGGGTTTCATAAGGGATGTCCATGCAGATATCTCTTTCACACTCAACTACACTTAGACAAAAGTAATCCCATGTCCTGTGGGTCTCTGGTGTGCATAGGAGGGACATGAATGCCTCTGCAGACTGAAAGCTTCTGGAATGTCATGACTCCTGTCTGTACCCCATCGTGGTCAGTCCTGCTCTGCAGGACTTGATTTGGCCTCAGAAGAGAGTGTGTGCAGACAGAAGAGGAGCCATGGCAGAGTGTGTGGGCTGACACCAGGGTAGAAGCTAGGTCAGATGGACTGAGACGATAAGCTCAAGCCGCTCCTTTCAACCTTCAGGCAGGAGGTGACACACCTAGGGGTGCTCCTGAGGGTGACACAGAGAGGGAACACTGGGAGCTGCAGAGCTTGGCACCTACCATCTGCTTTGGGTCTGGGAGACCTGGCAGGTGGTGCCGCTGACTGTGGCCCCTGGGAGACCCCCCAGCCCCACTAGCAGCACTGAGTCCCCTTCCACAATGACAGGAGCTTCTGGAGTGTCCTGGCTCCCATCTACACCCCATTCCTGCCCTGGCCCAGCTCTTCTGCCCTGCACGTGGCCCCTGTGCAGGCACCGTCCAGCACCCGGTGTGAGCAGAGGCAGGGAAACATCTGCTCAGCAGGGTTCCCATGAGAGCCCTCAGTGCCCCTTCCCCTAGCACTGCCTGCCCAGCGGCCTCCCACCAGCCCCCAGCCCCTGTGCACTCCAGCTCCTGTCCCCCTGGGCTGGGCAGAAGGCCGTGCTGAGGGCTCTGCTGGGCTCTGGCCCACAGAGAGTCCAGGCGGGGCGGCCATTCCCCCCACACATGTGCTGTGCCCAGCAGGCACACGGAGCTGGGCACATCCAAACAGGAGCCCTCCCGGGACCATGGGGCAGTGCTGGGAATGGCTCCTGCGAGGGGCTAGGGCAGGGGCTGGGAGGAGTTTCTGAGGCTGGTCTCGCCTCTCTCTTCCTTCCAAAACAATAGAAAAGTAGTCTGGGCTCGATCTTTCTTCTGACAGACCCTACTTGAAGGTCCCCATGGCAGAAGGATGGGCTACTGGCCCAGTAGACAGCTCCAGCATCATCTCTGAATGCTCCCTGCCACCCTGCAGAGGAGCCAGGAGAGTGCTCGTCCTCCCAGGGCTCACAGCTGCACACACAGTCCTCCATCTCGGCATGGACCTTCTTGGAATGTGACCTCTGGAGCAATGGGCAGCAGGCAGAGTGTGGGAGATTGTCTCAAGGATGTGTGCTGGGGGCAGGTCCTCAGAGACAGTAGCAAAGTGATGTGTCTCCTCGGTCCTGCTTCCTTCAGTACAGGTCTCTGAAAAGGGTCTTAGCCTTATATTTGGTGCCAACCTTCACGAGGGTTGATGCCCCTATCAGCTGGGAGGATGGGCAGCATTGATCCTTCTTCATCTGCTTCCCAGGCCATGGAGTGGGCCAGCGCAGCAGAGTTGTCTGGCTCTCATACCCACACCCTGAGTATTGTCTTGGAGCTTGCTGTAGTGCACCAGTATTGTCTTGGAGTCAATGTCAGCATTTTTCTCTCCAAGACCCTTTCATGTCCAGTTCCCCTTCCTTGTCATTTTAGACAATCCCTCCTCTGATTCTGTTGCCTGTTCCCGCCATTCCCTCCCCTGTTCTCCCCACAAGACCCTGAACTCACGGTGCTGCTTCACAGAGCAAATGGGCAGTTGAGCACACAGGGATCAGGAGGTTTCTCCACTCTTGCTGTTCTGCTCAGGGAGGGAAGCAGACTCAACCAAGGGGGGTTTGTGGCCTCGATTCCCCCCAGGAGTCTATGGATGTGTCAGGTGCTGGGAGGAACTACGGACATTTCTGAGGGTACTGGCTGTGTCCAGGTGAACCTCTAGATCCTGAGGTCTGCCTTGCCCCCAAATACCTGGGTTTAGTGTGTTACCTTTAGGTGCCTCCACCTTGGAGGACCTCTCCCCTTGTGAGGCTCCACACACTGCTCTCCTGGCATCTCCAGCTTCCCCTCCAGAAAGAAAGACAAGAATGTCACACTGTGCTTTAACATGTGTCACAGCTCTGGCCATGTAAATGCAGCACCATTCAACCTCTACTCTATTTCTGGACACTGATAAGTGCTTCCCAAATCACCCCTTGATCTCTGAAGAGATCATTACAAGATGATGAGTTTTTGATGCTGAACCCATGGATGGAACAAGGTGCTCAGCATGCCTTCCAGTGTGCAGTTTCTTGGGCATATTATTGACACCAGCTTTGAAGGAAGTCCCGCCTTCAGGCAGTGCACTGGGCAGAACCTTTTCTATTATATAGGAGTCACTGAGGGAGCCTGTCCTGATACAGCATTCAACACAATTTAATGGACTAGGTGAGCAGTATCAGACTAAATACCACGAATCCAAGAACTTGTGTAGCAACATGATAACCATTATTACTACTAATGAAAGACAGAATAAAAATAACACGACGAAACAGTACTCAATCTGTTGGGATACAGAAAGAGTCATTTGTAGAGAGATGTGGCAATTTTACCACTGCTGAAAAATGTCCATGAAATCACTTTCCTTAAGGCATTCTTGAGCTCCTTGTTCCTCATGCTGTAGATGAGGGGGTTCAGTGCTGGAGGCACCACTGAGTACAGAACAGCCAGCACCAGATCTAGAGTTGGAGAGGAGATGGAGGGGGGCTTCAGACAGGCAAATGCACCTGTGCTGACAAACAAGGAGACCACGGCCAGGTGCGGAAGGCACATGGAAAAGGCTTTGTGCCGGCCCTGCTCAGAGGGGATCCTCAGCACAGCAGCGAAGATCTGCACGTAGGACACCACAATGAAAATGAAACACCTAAAGCCTAAACAGGCACTAGACACGATAATCCCAGCTTCCCTGAGGTAGGAGTGTGAGCAGGAGAGCTTGAGGATCTGGGGGATCTCACAGAAGAACTGCTCCACCACATTGCCTTGACAGAGTGGCAGGGAAAATGTGTTCATGGTGTGCAGGGGGCCATAGAGAAAACCAATAGCCCAGGCAGCTACTGCCATTCTGACACAAGCTCTGCTGCCCAGGAGGGTCCCGTAGTGCAGGGGTCTGCAGATGGCAACGTAGCGGTCATAGGCCATGACTGTGAGGAGAGAATACTCAGCTGCCATGAAAATAGTAAAACTTAAGACCTGGCCAACACATCCCAAGTAGGAAATGGCTCTGGTGTCCATCAGGGAATTGTGCATGGATTTGGGGATAGTTGTGGAGATTAAGCCAAAGTCAAGGAGGGAGAGGTTGAGGAGGAAGAAGTACATGGGGGTGTGGAGGTGGTGGTCGCAGGCTACGGCTGTGATGATGAGGCCGTTGGCCAGGAGGGCAGCCAGGTAGGTGGCCAGGAAGAGCGAGAAGTGCAAGAGCTGCAGCTCCCGTGTGTCTGAGAATGGCAGGAGCAGGAACTCATTGAATGAGCTGCTGTTGGACGTTTCGTCCCCATACATATGGGAAACTCACCCAAATTCTATTAAAAAACAGAGACAAGTTAGGAGACACTCTTAAAAGGAAAATAAACAAATTAATGACATTTTCTTATCTATTTGTCTCATTCCCAGATCTCTGAGGCTCATGCCTCTTCTAGCTAGAAAATGATGTGACTCTAAAAAGCGAGCAGTCCCTGCTGGGTTTCAGGGTTCCCATCTCTGACCCTTTCTACATGCACCTGAGAGAGGTCTCCACACTCCCCTTCTAGCAAAAAACACACAAGAGCTTTTTCTGCTGCCCATTTACAGCCTCCCACCATCACTTCCATACTATCAGTATTTCCATAGGTTCCCCATGGGTCGCTGAGATACCACAGATATGCCATGAGACAGCAGAGGCTTTCCGGAGGGCAGGTGGCAGCCTGCAGGACACCACAGGGTAACAGCCAAATGACCGTGAGGATTTAAGAAGGACTTTCCTTAAGGGAGAGTCAACTCATTTCCCTGTACTGCATTTCCTGGAACTCCACAGGACAGAATGTGGCTGTGGAGACCTCACTCCCTTGGAAATCCTTCTTTTTCACTACTTGTAGCTTTGCTCCCTGAACTGCAGCTGAATCCTCCCAAGCACAGGAAGCAGAGAGCAAGAACAGGAGCAGCTTGGACAGGAGAAGGATTAAGGAGCAACACCATGATCCTGTTGCCAAGGGAGGCAAGGAGAGGGACAGAGAGGCATTCTGGAAAACCTTCACTTTACCCGCAGGCACCTTGCAGAGGGGGACATTGCAGCACTGCCCCTCTCAGCCCTTTGGTGGGAGGCACCAAAGAGATGCCGCTCTCCTCTGCCACAGCTCTGGCTGCAGAGTTCAGCAGAGTCCCATGCCCTGCAGTTCCTTCTCCTTCCCTACCCATCTCTGCTGCCTGGAGCTGTCCCTGCTGGCAGCTCTTTCTCTGCCCCAGTGTCTTGTCCCTGTCACTACTCAAAGATCCCATGTCACCCTCTGGGTGCACAGTTCTGCCCTACAAAAACCTCTGGCAATGTCCAGGGCCAGCTCTGTGGTTGCAGGTTGGAATGAGCAGGTCACAGAAAGTCCTAGGATGCTGCAAAGAAGATGCTGATGCTGCCTTTAGGCTAAAGTGGGGATGAAGCAGCTCACTGACATTTCTCACAGACCTATCAATCTCTCAGAGTGAAGGTTTACGACTCCCAGCTCATTGCCAAAACAGAAAACTTGTTCCTTCATTCTCCCTATCGAAATGAGGAAAGTGAAAGTGCAGAGACCTGAAGGAAAGCTCCTTCTCCTTCCAGCAGCTCTTCTCTTGATTTTCCTCTTGAAAGGGCCCCTCAGACATGTCCTGCGCATGTGCTGGAGCTGTGAGCAGAACCTGACCCCTGCAGCACCTCTCAAAGGCAGAAAGAACCTGCCCTGTCAGGCATCTCTCTTCCCACCCAAAGCTTCTCCCCACAGCAGCACAGGGAGCTCCCTGGAGAGGCTGTGTGCTGACCCTCACAGGTGGCAGAGTCACTGCCCTGGGCAAACAGCACCATGAGGTACAGGGGCACTGCTCTGAATCACAGACCAGGCAGACCTTGGTGCACTCCCTGCCTTCACAGCCCTACAGCCCTGTGTTCAAGTGGCATAGCCAAGAGAAGCATACCCTGATCCTCTGACCATGTCTCAGGGAATCCCTGCCCTGAAGCATCTCCTCGTCCTGCTATGTCCTGCTTACTCCAGGAGAGAGACCATTAAAAATCCTATGAGTCATGGTTTGGCTGGGATGCAGACACCCCCTCCAGGAACCTCAGCAGCATTGCCCTGCAGACAGAGACTCACTGTTTCAAGGGCTGTGAAGATTTCCCCCACAATGAGCTCTGCTCCCGCTCCACACTGCCGTTCCCCTCTCGCTGCCTTCTCTCCTCTGCTGTCTGCAGCAGCAGGCAGTGCCCGCAGCCCTGCTGCTCTTGGCACAGGAGCTGCTCCTGCACTCGGCTGTCTCTGGGCAGTGCTGCCAGGCTGCCATGAGCTGCCTCCGTCCCAGGAGCCTGGCCCCGTTCAGGAGCAGAGGAACAGCTGAACTCACCAATTTCTATGTCCCTTGTACCCCCTCCTCCTGGGAAATGTTCCCTCGAGCAAACTAAAATAATCATCTTTTTTTCTTTTCTCGTGAGTGGAGAGAAGTTCCAACATTGCAATTTATTTCGTCAGAGGATGAGGAGCTATGAAACTTGTGAATGTCCCGCTCTGGAAGAATGATTTTCACCTCTCAACCAGACAGGGACACCTAGATGGGACAAAAGTGAACTCACTGAGATGTTGTTCAGTTTTTGATTAGGATTAATCAATCTGGGCATTACAGAATTCAGACCCCCAGGCCTGGGTCTGAAGTGATATTCAGATTATTCCTGTAAATTCCACAGATGCTATCGGTGGGATTCCCCTTGCCAAAAACAAAGTGAGCACAACACAGAGGAGTGCATGTGTGCTCTGTGTAAGCTACCACTATAATCATTGGAGATGGAAGAGTCAGTCGCTTACACACAGATATCTGGTGACAGTTGAAGAGACAGATGTGGTCCAAGGCAGATGTGCCACACACAGATGTGGTGTCAGTGTCTGCTTGCTCTGATGCAGGAACTGGGGAACCTGCAACATCCTAGAGGATGAGGTGAGGATCAGGTGGGGAATTGTCTTGTCTATCTGAAATGACCTCCTGGTGCCAAACACATCGAGAGCCCCACTCACTCCAGCTGAGGTATAGGAAGATTCCAGTATTAACCAGCAGCTCTTGTAATTCAGTGCAGACACTTGATTTGATGGCGTTGAAAAGTGCTGGAAGAGCCTTGTCAGTTGCCTGGGTTGTCCAGCTCAATCATATGTCTCTAGCACATTGGACCTACAGGGAAACAATCCCTGCCAACAGGGAGGGCTTGTGGGGCAAGTGCTCCAGGGAATCCTAGGGTTCTGTCCTGAACCCAAAAAAAAGAAATCCAGCATTGTCTGTAGGGAAAGTCCATCCCGTCTACATCCATGTGTGCTGCATAAATGAGAGGCACATCACACCAAGGTATCTTGAGATTCTTTGCACTCTCAAGCCCTTCTTGCTCTCCTCCCCTCAACATCTGCTCAGTCCATCATATTATATGAACAGGCACTGGGCTAATGAGGACCTTAGCGTGTCTGGATCACAGGCTGTCAAGGTTCACTGGCCCTGGTTCTTGGTGGGCAGATTTTAATCCCCCTATCACAACCTGGAAAGGCAAACTGCAGGGTGCAAGCAGTCTGGGAGACTTCTGGAGGACATCCAGGAGAATTTTTTTGCACAGCTGCCAGATGGGCTGATAAGGACGATGCTTTCTGGTATCTGGACATTTCAAACAAGGACAAACTGATCAGGGATGGGATAGTCAGTGCCTGCCTTGCCTCCTGTGCCTATGAGAATCTGGAGTGCCTAATGCTGAGGGGAGTGCAGAAGGACAGGAGCAGAATAGAGACTGGGCTTCAGAAGAGCTGACTTCCTGGCCAGTTCAGGGGACTGGTAGGGGATCCCAAGGGAGGCAGCTCTCAAGGACATCAGAGCTCAGGAAAGCCAGCAGGTCTTAAGGACAGACCTGCCAAACATAAGGATGGGCCATTCCGATACTCACTAAAACTGTCAGATACCTCAGGGCACTCAAACCAGCAGATACCCCTTGGGTAGACTGGGATCTCATTACTTACCTCCAGACTAATAGGGCAATGTAGAGGAGAAAAAAAGGCAGAGGCAAAGGCAGAGGCATTTAGAAATATTGCCCAGAATCACATTACAAGGACAAGTGCAGGGTCCTGAACCTGGGGAGGAATAACCCCAGACACCAGTACAGGGGTTAGGGGTTGACCTGCTAGAAAGCAGCTCCACAGAGAGGGATTTGGGAATCCTGGTTGACAAGGAGTTAACTATGAGTCAGCAGTGTGCCCTCGTGGCCAAGAAGGCCAATGGGATCCTGGCCTGCATCAGGAGGAGTGTTGCCAGCAGATGTTGCTCCCTCTCCTCAGCTCTGGTGAGGCCTCACCTGGAGTATTGTGTGCAGTTCTGGGCTCTGCAGTACAAGAGGGACATTGAGCTTCTAGAGAGGGTGCAGCATAAAGCAACCAAGATGATTAAGGGACTGGAGCATCTATCATATGAGGAAAGACTAAGCGAGCTGGGCCTGTTTATTCTGGAGAAGAGAAGACTGAGAGGAGATCTGATCAACATGTAGAAGTAAGTACCTTAGGGGTGAATGTAGGGAGGATGGGGCCAAACTCTTCTTGGTGGTGGCCAGTGACAGGACAAGGGGTAATGGTGGCAAGTTAAAACACAGGAAGTTCCATCTCCATGTGAGGAAGAACTTTACTGTGAGGGTGACAGAGCCCTGGAACAGGCTGCACAGAGAGGTTGTGGAGTCTCCTTCTCTGGATATCTTCAAAACCTGCCTGGATGCCACCTCGTGCCACATGCTCTACGTGTCCCTGCTCGAGCAGGGGCGTTGGGCTAGATGATCTCTAGAGCTCCCTTCCAGTGTTAACCACTCTGTGATTCTGTGAACTTGCTGCTGGAGACAGTGCCCATCGTTTCCCCTACCATGTCTTCAGAGTGCAATTCAGCTGAGTCTGCATTAACTCACTCATGAGACAGGGCGGGGAATTACTGCAGCGCGAACAGCCTGGCAATCATCAATTACTAATGCCACTGCTCTTGTTACACCATGCTCACTTAGGCACTGGGTTCATTTAGGAGCCTGAAAGATTTTGCTGGACTCCCTGGTCCACTGGTAGCTTGCTGCAAGTCTCTACTCTTCATCCTCATTCATTGGAGAAGATCATACTCACAGCAGCACAAATTCATGGTGCTAAGTGCTCCGTCTCCCTCCTCTTGATTAAGGAGCTGCCTTTCTCCAGGCTGCAGAGCTCTGCAGGTGTCAGCCCCTCCACGGGGCACCCTCAGCAAACCCTCTCGTCCCCGCCGCTGCTGCTGGGACAGGAGCGGCCTCAGAGCCCGTCCCCAGCCATGGGCCAGCGCTGGCCTCGCAGCTGCTCTGCCAGCAGGGACCTCCGAAGGAACTGCCCAGCCAGGCGCCTCTTGCTGGCCTGCCCGGGACTCAGCAAAGAACAGAGCTCACGGTCACCCTCACAGACATGGATGGACCTGCTGATGCCTGGTGCTGTCCAGTCAGGAGCACAGACAATGTGACCCCCCTCCCAAGCAGGAGCAGTGCCATGTGCCTGCTGCTGGCCTCCCAGGTGCTTGCAAGCATTGATCTGACCATCATCTGACTAGATGACCCTTGCAACCAGAGAAAGGTGCCTTCTCTCACTCAAGCCCCCTTGAAGCTTGCTTATGAGCCAGCAATGTCCCCTTGCTGCCAAGAAGGGCAGTGGTATCTTGGGGTGTAGTAGGAAGACTGTTGCCAGGAGGACAAGGGAGGTCATCCTGCCTCTCTACTAGGTCCTGGGGAGGCCATCCCTTGAGTCCTGTGTCCAGTGCTGGGATCCGCAGTACAAGAGGGACATGAAGCTACTGGAGAGACCCCAGTATATGTCTGTCTATGTCTAAAGTTGATCAGGGAGCTGGGGCATCTCTCCTATGAGGAGAAGGTGAGAGAACTGAGCCTGTTTTAGCCTGGAGAAGAGAAGGCTGAGAGGGGATCTTATCAGGGTGTGAAAATACCTGAAGGGAGGATGCCAAGAGCAGAAGAGGATGGCCCAGACTCTTTCCAGTAGTGACCAGTGACAGCACAAAAGGCAAACTTTAGCACAGGAAGTTCTGCCTGAATTTCAGGAAAAACGTCTTGACTGTGAAGGTGACAGAGCACTGGCATGGGTTGCCCAGAAAGGTTTTGGAGACTCCCTCTGTGGAGATATTCCAGACATGCCTGCACAGGGTCTGTGCAACGTGCTGTAGGTGACACTGCCTGATCAAGGGGATTGAACTAGATCATCTGCAAAGCTCCTTCCAACCTCAACCCTTCTGTGATTCTATAAATGGTCTCCACTGGAATAGATCAGCTTTTTGAGATGTAGGGACCTGCCTGTCCCTCAGCTTTATTGTGAGTGCTGCTCTAGTAGGATAGAAGGCATCCAGGGTCATTAGAGATGACCAAGGAAATTCCTGACCTGGACTCCCACTGAAGCTCTATCTCCAGTGATTCCATTAGGACCTTTAGGCCAGGAGCTTGCAAGCAGACCATGTGCATGCTTAGCCTGCTAAGGGGAATCCCACCTGCCATGTATTTGTGGAGTTCATGAGTTAGCTGAATTCTTCTCCAAACCTGGCACTTCCGAACAGACATGTGGAGCCCCAATAAGCCATCTGAACAAGTCATCTGAATCATATATGCACCATGTATCAACAAGCTCCCTTCTTATCCTTGTCTGGGTGTCCTGCCTAGTTAAGAGATGTGAATCAGGACTTCCCGTGGGACATTTCTAACTTTGGGAGATAATCATTATCTGATGAAATAAACTGCAATGTTGGAATCTGTATCCCTGTACTCTTTAGAGCAGGAAAACAGCTTACCCTACTTGATGGAACATATCCCAGAGGGAGGAATCCCAAGGGACAGAGTAATTCCTGAATTCAGCTGGGCCGCAGCTCGTGGCAGCCTGTCAGCACTGCCCAGAGACAGCCGAGTGCAGGAGCAGCTCCTGTGCCAAGAGCAGCAGGGCTGCGGGCGCTGCCTGCTGCTGCGGACAGCAGAGGAGAGAAGGCAGCGAGAGGTGAAAGGCAGCGTGGAGTGGGAGGACAGAGGAGAGCTCATGGTGGGAGCAATCTGTGACACGGTAAGTCGCTGGCTGCAGGGTAATGCTACTGAGGTTTCTGGAGGGGTCTGCAGCATCCCTCCAGCTGATGACTCTTTTTTTTTTGAGGATTGTTTTCCCTGCTTCTACTTTGCATACGAGGAGATGCTTCAGAACAGAAATTCCCTGTCCCAGCACCACAAGGTCAGGGCATCATGGGTACTTCTTCTGGAGCTGGTGCAAGACAGTGAAGGCAATGTGGGCACATAGGTTCTTCAGAGCACTGTTCTTCAGAGCAGTGTCCATGCGCCCCAGGGTGCTGTGTGCCCGGGGCAGTGATTCTGTGAGGATCAGCACTCAGCCTGCCAGGGTGCTGCAGGGAGAAGCTCTGGGTGGGAGGAGAGATCCCCCCTGGGCAGGTTCATTCTCCTGCTGAGAGGCTGCTGTGTGGGGTCAGGGCTGCTCACAGCTCAGCCTCACCCACACAACATATCTGGAAGGGGCTTTTCAAGAGGACACTCTTGGGAAGCTTCTATGAAAGGGAAGGGAATATCCAGAGGCTAGGATTTTGTTTTGTATCTTTGACAAGGCAGCAAATGAATGGGACATTCTAGGTTTAGATGCCTGAAGGAGAGTTCTGCAGTGCTGCTCTGAGGGATCAATAGGTCTGTGAGGACCCCAGAATATTCCTTCAACTGCCTTTTCACCTGTGGGCAGCAGCAATATCCCCTTTGCAGCTCTCCTCATTCTCAGTGTGCTTAGTCTCACTCTGCTCTCAAGGGGAAGGGCTCCAGGGCATTTCTGACCTCCTCTGCACTCAGATTTCCAGAACAGCAGAGCTGCCTCTCTCCTGCCATGTGCCCATGTCCCATTGCAAGGCACAGGGTCTGAGAACCACTGCCCTGGGAGTCCACACTGTCTGGGAGGTGGAACCTGGGGACAGTGCTGCTCTGTCTCTCTGTCCTCCCTTGGCAGCAGTCACAGTGTTTCTCCTCGTTTCCCTGCCTCTCCTTTCTGCTCTTGTCCTGGCAGTCAGCTGGGGCTTCAGCTACAAATTCAGATACTCACCCTGAGGTCCTGCCATGGAGGTGTCTGAAGAGGAGCAATGTGCCCAGGGTGCTGGGCACTGTCATTGGAGGGGCTGCAAAGGGATTGACTGTCCCTTTAGGAGACCCTGTGACTGTCAGGACACATGACTGTCTCTGGCTGTCCTGTTGGGGTTGTGAGGTGCCCTCCAGAAGAGGATACAGTGCACAGAGCTCTTGCCATGTGAACCTGTCCTGTCAACAGTGTCCTGTTCTCTCCATCACATATGCACCTTGAGCTAAGAGGGAGAGCAGAGTTAAATGAGTGCTTTGAAACAGTCTTCTATGATCTCAACAGAGCCCAGGATTGTCTGCTGGGAACAAGGCACATGGACTCAACAGCACTCCTTACTGTTCCCTAAGCAGCAGAGAGCCCATTTCCATCTCCAGTCTGTTTAATGTTCACATTTGCAAGAATAGAGAAATCTGTCTTTATCTGCATGCCAATAAAGACATGCAAAGAACCTGACGAGATATGGTGGCAGAATCTAAAAACCTCAAAAATAAGAAATTCTAAAACAGAATGCTAAAACCCCCTGCTGCACTCCAAACTCCTTGGAAGTGTATGTGGGAATATGAAAAGACCCTTTATATTAAAGGTGGATGTCCTGTGACATCAACTCCGAAAAGGAGAGATATCAAGAACCAGTCCTTTATACACATGGACGTAGAGTAACTCAGGCTCCGGCTCCTCCCAGAAGACTCAGCTGGAGCAGAGACTGAGGAGCTGACTGAAGGTGACAGTGAGAAGAAGAAATTCCTGAGAGCTGGGATGGGGTCCAGAAGCATTTCTATGAAAAATGGAAAGTTTATTTCAGAGAAAATTCTTCTAAGCTATTATTGCCTTTTCTTCCCTACACAGTTTTACTGAGCCCAGTAGAACAGATGTCCAACAGCAGCTCCCTCAACGAGTTCCTCCTCCTGCCGTTCTCAGACACATGGGAGCTGCAGCTCTTGCACTTCTCGCTCTTCCTGGCCATCTACCTGGCTGCCCTCCTGGCCAACAGCCTCATCATTGCAGCTGTAGCCTGTGACCACCGCCTCCACACACCCATGTACTTCTTCCTCCTCAACCTCTCCCTCCTCGACCTTGGCTGCATCTCCACCACTGTCCCCAAATCCATGCACAATTCCCTGATGGACGCCAGAGCCATTTCCTACTTGCCATGTGTTGGGCAGGTCTTAAGTTTTACTATTTTCATATCAGCTGAGTATTGTCTCCTCACTGTCATGGCCTACGACCGCTATGTTGCCATCTGCAGACCCCTGCACTACGGGACCCTCCTGGGCATCAGGGCTTGTTTATAAATGGCAGCAGCTGCCTGGGCCAGTGGTTTCCTGAATGCTCTCCTGCACACTGGGAACACATTTTCCCTACCACTCTGCCAAGGCAATGCGGTGGAGCAGTTCTTCTGTGAGATCCCCCAGATCCTCAAGCTCTCCTGCTCAGACTCCTACCTCAGGGAAGTTGGTATTGTTGTGGTTAGTGTCTGTTTAGCCTTTGGGTGTTTCACTTTCATTGTGGTGTCCTATGTGCAGATCTTCACTGCTGTGTTGAGGATCCCATCAGAGCAGGGCCGGCACAAAGCCTTTTCCATGTGCCTCCCGCACCTGGTCGTGGTCTCCCTGTTTCTCGGCACATGTGCATTTGCCTACCTGAAGCCCCCCTCCATGTCCTCCCCATCTCTTGATCTGGTGCTGGCTGTTCTGTACTCGGTGGTGCCTCCAGCAGTGAACCCCCTCATCTACAGCATGAGGAACAAGGAGCTCAAGGATGCCATTAGGAAAGCGATTTCATGGACCTTTTCAAGCAGTGGTAATTTTTCCACATCTCTCCATAAATGACTCTTTCTGTATCCCGTAACTAGATTGAGCATTTTTTCTTCATGTTATTTTTATTATGACTTTTAGTAGTGATAATAATTGTTATTGTGTTACTATACAACTACTTGTATTCATTCCCCTTTTTACGGTGCCTCCTCTGTCTCACCTGATACCCTAATTTGTGTTGAATGCTGGACAAGGACTGGCTCCCTAACAGTATCTCTGTAATAAAGTAATTTCTACCAGTACAATGCGTGAAAGCTGGGCTTTTCCTCCAAAGCTGGGGTCAAGAATAGGCCCAAGGACTTGCACCCCTCAAGGGCCTGCTGCACAGGATTCTCCATGGGTTCAGCAACACAGAGCTCAGAATCATGTAATGATCTTTCAGAGACCAAGGGCCGGTCTGAGAATTCACCTATCAGAGTCCAAGGATAGTGGAGACGCTGAATGGTCATGGATTTACACATGCACAGCTCTCCTACATAGTAAGGCACAGTGTCAGATGGCTGTTCTCATGGAGGGGAAGCTGGCGGTGTCAGGAGAGAGGGGAACGGCAGTGTGGAGAGGGAGCATAGAGGAGACCTCCACAGCTCTTGACACGGTGAGTTTGTCCTTACAGGACAATGCTACGGAGCTTCTTGAAGGGGACATAAGAACGCATCACACCCCATGGCTGGCAGCATTTTTCTCTTCTTTCTTCTGGCTTTTGCAGTGTAGAGGAAGAGGAGCTGCTTCAGAGCAGGGATTCTTTAACATACCACCTAAGGGCAGGGCATCCTGCTGCCTTCCCCAACAGAAACAGCAGTGATGTGAAGCCGGGGTGTGCAGACAGGGTGAGAGGTCTGCACTTCAGAGCAGGGTCCCTGCACCCAAAGGTGCTGTGTGCCCACAGCAGTGACTGTGTCGCCTGTGAAGGTCAGCACTCAGCCTGCCCAGGGAGCTCCCCACAGCACTGAGGGGAGAAGTTCTGGGTGGGAGGATTATCCTCTACCAGGACAGGCTCCTTCTCCTGCTGGGAGGGTGCTGCGGGGGTCAGGTCTGCTCACAGGTCTAGCTGTGAGCACATTTCAGGGGGCACTTTGCAAAAGGAAAGGCAAGGCAGGCATTGAGATGGTGCTTAGAATTTCCTTCCACTTGGTAAGAGGAAAATGGAAACAAAATTGGCAGATTTGGACAAGAGACTGAGACTCATTAAGAAATTCAAGGAGCTGCCAACGAGTCTGCCAGGGAAATCTGAATGTCCCCTCAGCCATCCCTTAGTGCATAGACAGCACCAGCTTCTCCTGGGCTGCTGCATCAGGGTCTATCTGAGCTGCTCCTTAGCACCTGTAGACATGGGGGTGCCCCTGGACAGTCCCCTTCTCCTGGGAGGTTTCTGCAGGGAGAACTGGGCTCACTTGTGAGTGTCGATGTCCTTCATGTGAGTGAGGTGCAAGTACACGACAGTGAGGGGCAAGGCTCGGTGATGAAGCAGGTCCCATGACAAAGTCCTAACAAGGTGTTTTTTTTTTTTTTCTTTCCTTTTGGGATGCACAAGGGTTTATGCTGAGAACGATTGAAGCGCCAAAAATTTCTGCTCTATCAAATAATGTTCCCACAGTGAGTAGGCACCTTTGTGTGTTTGTGTGTGCACCATCATATATATTATTTATACACATGCTTATATATCAACAGACTCCTCCACTTATCCTTTTGCAGAGAAGATTTGAATTCTAAATGTTGAAGAGCCCTGCCGTAGAAGGGGTGGACATCGTGTCCTGCAGCTTCTGTGCATCAAAGCTACTCCTTCTCTCTGCAGTGCCTGGAATAAGGGTGCAGGGTGCAGGGTTAAAAGAGGCATGAGGACAAGGTCTATCTCTAGACCTCTCGACATGTAGAAAGGGTAAGGTCTATCCTTGTTTCCTTTTGACTGTTGTTCTCCCTTGTTGGAGTGAGATCTGGTGTGGCAGACTCAGATAGAAATATCTCTGTTGAGTAGGGCAAGAGTGATGAGGGTGAATCCCTCACAGAGCTCTTCTCCTTCAGATACAACTGGTGTGAGGGCTTTATTCTGCTTTCATGCTGGTGAATGGAGAATATTCCCACTTCGTCTCTGGACTAAGTCCATTCCAAGCAATGCAATATGCCATTCCAAGGCATCTCCACAAATATCACTCAAAGACTAGTGCATCTATTTCCACCTGCAGCAAAGCAGAAACGAGTCCTCCGGAGCTATGGGCAGGAGTCCCTGCTGAACTTCGCGCGAACAGCCAGTTCGCCAGCACACCCAATACTGCTGCTCAGCCACACAATGTGCTATGGACCGTGGCCAGCAAAGACACCGACCACCCTCAGCCTGAGCTGGGAGCAGCATCAGGCAGCAGCCACAAGCAGAATCCAAGAGGGAATCGCAAGAGGAGCCTCGCTTCCCCCTCCTCCCCTCCCACACCTACGGAGCAGTCTCCAGAGGAAAGGTGTCTTGAACAGCTCCCGCTATCGCTCCTGCTGCCAGGAGGGAAGCGAGGGCTTCCCTCTGCTACGGCGAGCTGCCGCTCTCTTGCAGCGTGCCAGCCCCTGAGCATCTGCACCCAACCTGCCCTTCCCCAGCACTGCTGCCTCAGTCATCTCCAGAAAACTCTCGTTGTTTTTTTTCACTTCCTTTCCAGGTAGTTCCTTATGTTTTCTAAATAAAATGACTGGTGTTGTTTTCAAGTTACCCTCTCACGTGTGTTCCTTCTCGGCTATTGGCTACGTAAAAACTGCTCCTAAACAAGCTCTTGGGGGAAGGAACAGGAGGCTATAGGGAGGTTCTACTACACCCGGAAGTATGGTATTCCAATTGAATAATTAAGACATTCTTCACACTATGTTTAAATGACTATGAGGATATGAGGATTAGAGCGAATAATAGGAGAGCATGAATGAGAAGAGAATGCCGTGAAAAGCATTACACAAAATACTAGTTACTAGTGGAGTGGCTAGATTTAATGGATCTTCATTCAATGCTACTCCATCTCCAGCTCTGCCAAGGACAAAAATGTACTCTTACTAGAAGGGGTAGAATTGTAATATGAGAACTGATTTCTATATGTCAGGATTAAATTAATTAGAATTGCATTAATTTTTAAAATTAAGGTTAGAATGTTTAAATAGCAGCCTTGTTAGATGAAAAGAACACTGTGCAATGATGCTTGGGTATAGGTAGTATTTCTACAAGCTGATGTCAGAAGAGGATCTGTTGATTCCAGTCCCAAAAGGGGCTCATACAGCTGCCATGAGTCGAGGCGGTGGGAATACCATCCAAATGAGAGCTCTAACATGGTGAAAGGACCTAAATGAGAGGCCTCTCCATTCTGCAGCCTCGCAGCGTTATTGCAGGAAGCCAAGCTTGCGCAGGTCGGGTCGCCTCTTCCTCGTCCTCCTGCCATCACCCACTTCTCTGTTGAGAGCACGAAAGCTGCCTCCAGCACAGCACGGAGACGGCACCAAGACAGGCACCGTTCTGTCCTCCCACGCCTAAATCTCTCACTCCCATGGGCAGCACAAGGACAGCGTGCTCTCTATCTGCTTTCCTTTGCTCTGCTCTGCTTTGGACAAAGGCTTTGCAGACAGGTCAAGGTTATCGCCAGCAGGAGGGGCACACAAAGTGATTTTGGCCATGCAGCATGGCTGCCACAGTCAGTGGCAGAGGTTTCTCCCCTTCCTACGCTTTGCCAAAGCGGCTCTGCCAAAATAGGTCACGATGGGCTGGAGGCTCTTCAAGGCTCTGAACCCAAGGCACAACTGGAGCCCTCCATGTCCCTTGGTATTCCCATATCTTCTAAACCCAATTTACAATATTGATGCAATTACCTCATTCTATATATTCCCACATTGGTTGGCCTCAGAAAATCCTTTATCCGTCAAGTAATTAGGCCACCGTTTTCATCCCTGGCTACACCTACCTTTCTTCCTACATATTCCTATACTTGCTGGACCATATGGATCAGCCCACGGAACTTCCTCAGGCTGCCAAGAGAAGCTGCAGAGGCTCTCAGTTCAGGAGTGCTACACGACAAGCAACTGCCCTTACCCTCTTTCTTTACAATTTCCTATCTCACAACACAAAGTAAAGCCTAGGAGTGTTCCATGTCCTCAGCAGTGCGCCACCTCCCTGAGGAAGGAAGGAGAATATCCCACAGGAATGAGAGCAGTTCCATAGTTGTCATGTTCCCCTCATGTCTGTTCTTCCTCCTCACTCCTCAGCCCCAGTGACTGGTGCTATTTCCTGCATTTACAGAGCTCAATGAGACTTCAGCACCAGCCTCTCCAGTATTTTTCTTCACGCAGCATCACTGCCATAGCAGTGTTTCTTGCAAGAGAAAGTCTTTTCACATGCCGAGTGGAACTAAGTGCCCCCCACACACACTACAGAAGTCTACAGAAAAGTCCCTCCCAATTCTTGCAAACCCAAGCTGCCCCACATCCAGAGGGACTGCTGGTGAAAGAAGCAAGCACAATGCAGAAGAAACGCTGGTAGTGCCCGACCCCATTGAAGGCAGAGGAAAGGCTCTGGGGGGTTTTACACCCGCTTGGACTAAGAAGAGCAAGTAGATTGAGGCTTGTCAAGGAAGGGCTTTCATGGCCAAAATACAGCATTCCTGTGGTAGCCAGCCACAGGCTTTGCCCTCACTGCTTCTTTGGCTTCTCTTTTGTTTTTTTTTTCTTTCAGACATCCCACCTACCTTTCTTCTCAGAGTGCCTAGGCACCCCACACACACTGTACACACCAACAGATACAGAAATCAAGAGCTTTTTTCTAGTTGAGGGACATCTGCATCCTATTCCAATGCAATGGAAACAGGTTGCTTTGATGGAGATGCTCCTCTGTCTTTACTGCTCCTTTCACTTTACTCTTTTGACTTTACTTGATAATTTAGAAAGGTTTAGACTGATAAATAAATAATTCCAAGGGAGAATGTTCTCTTTAGCCCCACTTCATGCTAACAGCCCCTAAGGCCAGGAGTTCCTCCCTTAGCCCAGGTTCTGTAACAGTCCTCCCAGGTTTCCCAGTGACCTCGCAATCTTTTGTTGCCACAGATGGGCGTTCCAGTGAGCAGCACCAAGGCCCTTCAGCTGGAAAGCTCTCTAACCCGTCTCTTGAGCAAGCAGGAAACACTTCAATGGAAAAGGACAGAGGAGAACATGCTGTTTGTTTGAAGATTGCTTCTATTTTATATTGCTCTGCGCCTCTTCTGCCATCTCCTTCTTTCTTCCCTTTCCTTCCTTTCTATATCTTCGGCGAGTGAAGCCCAGAAGATCTTTTTCTCCTCCTTCAGGCAGTGGGCACACATTTCCTGCAGGCCACAGAAAGGCAATATCATAGAATATGAGTCTCAGATTTTATCTTTTTTTTTTCTTTTTTTCTGTTTTTTTTTTCTTTTCAGAGGAGTAGCTTGTGCTCTTCCGTTCCTTCTCTTTGTGCCGTTTTGTCAGCCCTGTTCCACATTGAATAGAGATCTAAACGATCACTGATCTACAAGGAAACTGCATGTTTTCTATTACAGAAAAGTTCACAGTATTACTAGAAGAAAACATTGACCAAAGAAAAAGCTCTGAAGATGTTCCTGAGAATATTTGTAGGAAGAATACGCTGTCAAAATTTGGAGCAAATGGCAGGTTAGAAATTCAGAGCCAGAAGAAGCTACTGCATGTTCCAGTGGCCTCATAGCAAGGGCTCACTCCTCAGCAGCCATTCAAGTGTGTTCACAGAGCTGTCTCCAGGCTGACACAAGAATCCTACCGCTCCAGTCAACCAACTTACCTGTCCTGTGGTTGGACATCCTTCGCAAACAGGCGTTGCTGCCTGGCCTTGGGCTGCAGGGCTTGTCTGCCCTTGGGAGTTGCTGGGACACGGTGGCAATCTGAAAGCACATGAGGAGAGGAGGACATGAGAGTGTGGGATGAGTTTCTTCCCCTCCTTGTGCACACAGGCTGAACAGCTGCATCTGCAGCAGGAGTTTGCTTCTGCACAAGTGTTTTCCTCAGCAAGAGAAGCCAAAAAGGGAAAGGCAAATGCCCGAGCTGTAACACTCAGCTGTGTCCCAAACTCCCCACCTACAATGCAGGCAGTGCAGGCCTAGGTGCCCTTTTGAACAGACTGGAGCATAAGAACAGCAGTGTCAGTACTCAGATACCTGCCCTGTCAGAAAGTTACCCAGAGAACCTTTTGACTTCCTCCCTTGTCATGAGCTGCTTCTAGACCCAGCATTCGTGACAGGTGCTCAAGCTATTCCGGAGCTCATATGGATTCTGAGGGCTGGGGAAGCCTCTCCCTCACACAACAGAAAAGCACAGAATCTCCCAAAATCCTTTCTCTGGGGGGGTGTTCTCACCTGGAAGAAGGCACTGCTCTCTTGGCCACCTCCCTTGCTTCCTCCTGGATGGTGGGCAGCACAGGAACTTGTGCCTGCTTTTGAGCACAGAGCCTCCTCTGGCTAATTAGGCACCTTGCAGGACTCCCTGAAAGGATGGATCAGGAGAAAGTGCCATTACGGGGCTGAAGACAGTCGCACAGTGTTCCCTGCACCAAGGCCCTCTCCTCTGGAGACTGAACAAACCCACACCTCCCAGCTTCTCCTTGAACAGCACATGTGCCTGTCCCCTAGGGACCTTTGTGGCAGTGCTCCCTTTTCTGGCAGCTTACTACCTTGTGCTGTTGCAGTATGGAGGAGGCCAGATTTGGAGCCTGCTCTGTTCGGTGCCCTCTCAACCTCGCACCTGCAAAGGGGAAGCATATAAGGATGCATCAGACAGGAGAGTCCCCAGGAAAGCTGCTCTGCACTTGCCTGCCCGGCACCAGGAAAAGCCAGGTCATGGTGACAAGGGGGCAATAATCTTCCAGAGCACAGGGAGACTCTGTGTCCCAGCGAAACATCTCAGCCCACGTACAAGGACAGCATTGTCCAAGGCTCTCACCTCTCAGGAGACTCTTCTCTATAAGCACTCTTCCCCATTTCCTCTGACACCACCCTCGCTCGCTCTGCCAGTTCCTCAGGCGTAATCCTCTTTCGAGCGAGGAGTCGCTTGCAGGCACGGGTTAGAGGAAGGCTCTCTGACAGGGTGAAAGAAGAACACTCTTCAGAAAGCCAGGCCAGCTTGGACCAGCGTCCTCAGCTTCATGTCCTGCCAAGGGTGCTGTGCCACCAAGGACGGCCCTTCCATTGCCTCTGCTGGCAACCCTTCTAAGGGCTGAAGGATGCCTCCACGAATTTCTTTCCTTTGTGTGCTGCTCCTCCTGACACCTCTCTCTGTTGCCCCTTCCCCCACCCAGGGTACACCTGAGAAATCTCTGCCTCCTCTATAATTATCAACAGTTGGTGTGAGGACATGGTGTGAGTAGGTGCCACAGGAAGCATTAAAGCCAGCCTCCCCAGCATTCCCAGCTCCACATGCTACTAACCTAGTAGCTTAAGCGTCTCCCAGTAAGTGAGGTGCTTCTCCGTGCCAGGCTTGGTGGCTGCATTCTCCCTTTCTGCTGTCCTTTTCTCACGGGAGGCGTTTTGGGGAAGAGCAGAACTTTGCCGAGATGGTCTTTTTGGTGCCATCCAGAGACTCGGGCTGGAAACAAGGAGACAAAGATGAGAATGACATGGCAGTCTCACAAGATACTACTAGATGTTTGCCATGCAGCAAAAAAGCAGCAGGCATGGTGGGAGGAGGGTAACCGTCCTTCAGAGGTCCCAAAGACTTTGTGTCTGAGAAAACTATCTCCCTCCCACAAGTACCTGAGCACATGATCAGCCCAACTGCCTTCCCCCAGGCTCTCACCTTGCAGGAGACTTGCTGCTCCCTCCCACTTCTGCTCGTGGTGTGATGCCACGAACGCTCCGTGAGCAACGTCTTTGGTTGGGAAATAGGCGTTCTCCAAGAAGACTCCCTGAAAACAAGGACAATGAGAGCTCATCAGCTCTACTAAGCCATACAGAATCTCTGTGCCTTGGCTAGAATTCCCTAGCAAGAGGAACAAAGCATAGGCCAACAAAGCTCCAGGAAAATTCCTGTCAGGTCTTACATTACCTTTGTTTGCGTTGTCTTCACCACCTTCTTCTTGCCCGCTCTTCTTTGGGCTGGTGTTTGCGGGTGCCCGAGGTACCCGTGCTGGGGGAGGTCTTGGAGAGAACTTGAACGCGCCCCTGGAATCAAGAAGCACAGATCAATAAGCTTGAGAGTCACAAAAGGCCGCTACCTCCTTGCTGTGCAGGAAGAAAGTGCCAGGCATGGTGGAAGAGGTAACCACCTTCCTGTATTGAGAAGACTTTGCATCCGAGTGACCCATTTCCCTGCCACAAGCACTACAGCACAGTAATATCCCCAGTGCCTTCTCTCTCACCTCGCAGCAGACGTGCTGTTCCCCACTGCTTCTCCTGGCACTGTGACACCTCTTATGCTCCAGCCACAACGCCTCTGCTGGGAAAGCAGGTGCTTTCCAAGAGGGCTCTCTGAAAGGTGGAATGGGAGAGAGCTCATCAGCTTTATTGCTCCATCCACCACCTTGGAGCCTAGCCTAGATCTCCCTAGCAACAAGGAAAAGGACAAGAAGGGGCCAACAAACCTCTAAGAAACTTCTGTTGGATCTTACATTACCTTTACTGGTCTTCTCACGGCCACTCTCTTCTTGCCCGCTCGCCTTTGGGCTGGGCCTTAGAGGTGCATGTGCCCCTCTTGGTGGGGGCCTTGGAAAGAACTTAAACGCACCCCTGAGAAGAAGAGAAAAATGAGCCTGAGAAGAGGGTCACAAAAACCTGCTCTCTCCTTGCTGTACAGCAAGAAAGCACAGGTAGAAGGGGGCCACCACCATGCCTGAATTCGGAAAGTCTTTGTGTCCAGGAAACACATCTCCCTCCCACAAGTAGCAGAGCACAGTATTCGCCCACATGCTCAAATGCCTTCTCCCAGGCTCTCACCTCTCAGAAGACTTGCTCTTCGGGGCAAGACCAAGTTCTTCCTCCTGGGATGTGGCCCCACTTATGCTCTGGGAAGAATTGCTGTCCTGGGGCAAGAGGCACTTCCCAGGAACACTCCCTGAACGCAGGATAGGAAAAATCTGATCAGAACAGCAGCTCATGGCGAGTGGGAACACAACCCCCATTTTCATCTGCTCCAGTCTCCTAAAAGACTGAGGCAGCAATCTGCGTTTCCCCACAGACATGCTTCTGAAGACGTTGTGGGTCTCCCTTTCACGTTGCCTGTAGTGACTCTGCCTCCTTTCCTCTTAATTTCTACAGTGCACTACTGTTAGGGTGCTATTATGTACCACAAGTATTCCCTGAGGAAGGGACCATGTCTGGAGCTCACATTCTCTGATGGTCTAGTTCCTGCTCCCAGGCCTGCTCAGATCTCTCCCACACGCGCCAAGGTCTACATTGTAGTTCTCAAACTCACTCCTCTTCACATACACACAAGAAATCGCTGCTGAAAGCCTTACCATTGGTGGTGAGATCAGGGAGTTTCAGGAACATGTTAAGCCTCTTGCCTTCCATATTTCTGCACGTTCCCACTAGGTGAAGACTGGATGAAGAAGGTAAAAAGGAACTTCCTCCTCTCCAGCCGTCTCTCACCTACACTTCACCAAACAGCCTTGCGCTGCTAGCCCACTGCCTCCCTTTGCCTTCCCCAACTCTCAGGAAAGCAGCTCCTGAGAAACTGAAAAGCAGCCCAGAAAGCAGCAGCGAGCAACTGGAATCTCGCAGGCCTCGCAGTGAAGTGTGCACCGGGGCCAGGGGCACCGTGATATCAAGGGCCTTGTGGCTATGACACGTGAGGGCCCCACTGTGACCCCACACCTTGTCACACACAGAGGGCTGCAGGGCCCTGACCGCCCTCAGTGACACCCACCCCCATCACGGCCTGCAGCGGACATGGAGGTGGCACCGCTCTTGTAGGGAGCTGCCCTCTTCCTCCTCTGCCTGTGCCTGGGTCAGGGAATGAAGAAGGAGGGCTGTGTTGTCAGCCACGCTCACGCACCGCTGCCAGGGAACGGCTGACGCTGGTTGTACTTTTTTAGGCCATGAGCCTGCAAATAGCACTGGCTCCCCAAGGAGCACAGCCATTTCCTCTCTCTGCCCCTGGAGAAGTCTTACTTCCTTCAACACAGGAATGGTCAAAGACATTGAAGAAAGTCTTACTGTGATAACCTCTGAAACATCTCAAACAGGACTTGGACAGTTGCGTCCAATCCCTCCACACAAACCTTCCCCTGTATGAGGAGCAATGAGAAGGCTTGGGCTGGCAGAGCTTTTTTGGGTTGGCCTTATTACTTTTTTTCGTAAGCGGTCACAATAAAACATGGGGGAGTCCAAGGAAAGCTTGGCCACAGGCTGAGATGGTTATGGGGGGCTGAACACCAACTTCCGCTGCCATGTGCTTCTTTTGTGCAAGCAGGACACGACACTCACTTGCAGCCTCCAAGACACCTGTCCCCTGGAGGGCTTTTGGACCCACTCCTAACCCAGACTATGGCAACACAGCACAAGAGACCCAAATGATGCATGGAAATAACCTACATGTGTCACATCATCTGATGATGTGCAGCTCTCTCTGGGTACCTCTCAGTCACATGGGAGTCTTTGAAAAGCACCAGGTCTCTAACCCCTGCTGCAGTAAGCAGTTTCCCACTTGCACACCTCTGCAATGGTCGCATCTCTGGCAGGGAGAAGAAGGGGGAAGTATGAAGAGAAAAGATCTCGTTCTCAGAAGTGTTCAGTTATGTGAACACAAGCTCAAGTTTTGCCGACTGTAACTGCAATGACAAGAGCCTGGAGGAGTCCACCTTCCCAGCCGGTGCTTAGCCTTCCCTTTGAACCCTGGTGCCTTAGAAGATGTCACTGTTGGTTGGTACTTAAGAGAATGGTCCCCCTGACAGCAGTCATGGAAGGTGTTTGAAATAAGAGGAAAAGAACTGTTTATTGCAGTCACCTCCCTCTTAGGCACAAGAAGGAGCTTCCACGCTCAGTACAGCAATCATGGTCATGAGGTGGGTCAACACTTCCCAGAGATCCAGGTGGTTTTGGAGCTGGACAGGGTGTATCTGCCCACAGCAAGGAAGTGACTTCAGCACTGGGAAAACCAGCTGCTATTCGTACAGAGAAGACCTAATTCAGGCTGCCCACCTTGACTGGAAGTCTGATTTCCTTCCTAAACTGGCAGCCACTCTTTGCAAAATACGTGTAAGCATAAGCAGATACCCCACACTGTGTGTGCATAGCTGACACACAAGCTATGTGCTCATTCCACATGCTGGGGAGGAAGTACTAGGTGATGTTGATGTCTCTGTAGGCTCCTTTAGTCCCTCTTTCACCGCTGGAACATCCCAGAGAGGCAGTTATCACCATGGGAACACGGAGGCTTCCCAGGGCTCTGTCCCATTCTGCCCCCGGACTGGCCAGGCAGCAGCAAGGCCATGTGTGGAGCAGGGCCACACAGCACCAGGGGCCACCAGCATAGTGGTGGTGACTCCCAAAACCTTGAAGGCTCCCCAGAGGCATCCGGCACCCAAGCTCTGGCCAACGCCGCTCTTGTCTGCAGCTGATGCTGCCGGGAGCCACAAGTGCCCGAGCAGCCATGCGGGGCCAGGGGCAGCTGAGGCAGGTGAGGGAGGGCAGTGCACACAGCAGCGCTGCTCACTTGTCCTGTGCAGCCGCCATCCTCGCGCACTGCTCGCCCAGCCCACTGCTGTCTGGGCACACACACAAGAGCTCACACTTGCTGCTGGCTGCAGAGCAAGTCCACAGCATGTGCCTCCCATCAGTGGGAACACCCACAGAAGAGCGCTGCTCTCAGGTTTCTGGTCACACAAACATGTATCTGGTCGTGTTGACTGCCTCCTTCATGTTTTCTGCCACCAGCTTCCCAAGAAAGATGAACTGATGGAGATTTGCCAGGGATAACAAGGTCACACCAGATGAGAGAAAAAGAAATTATAAAGAAGATCCCTACATATATTTATGAGATGGGAATCGTACTAAAGCAGCTAATTCTGTGCTTGATCTTTAAGGAGGACCGGAGCAGATGGATAGTTATGATGAAGCACATCTCCAGAGCTGCTCTCACATCTGCGGGGGCAGGAGCCTGCCCAGCCACGAGGGCACAGGGCAACTTTTGGGGCCCCAAGAGAGGGCCTTCAGCTGGCACAGGTGGCCACGGCCTCCACCCTGCAGAGTCCCCATAGTCTGAAGGGCCACAAGCAGAGCCCAGTTCTGTTGGGGATGGCACAAGAGGGGCACTCGGCGCTCCCCTGTCCCCCTCCCCGCTGCCACCCCACCCCATTGCCAAGGAGCTCCCAGTCACAGAGGAGCTGCTGCAGTCACAATGGAGGGGCTGCTGTGCTGTTGCCCAGGCTCGCGGCGCCTGCCAGTCTGCGCCTCCTGGCCACGGCGGCAGCATGGCGCACGTGCGGAGGCCAGGCCGTGCTGCGGGCAGCGGAGCCAGGGATGCGTCCCAGGCGCTCCCCGAGCCCGCCAGGAACGGGCCGCGCACGCTTGCGCGGCGCCCGGCACCTCCCCTGCTGCGTGCGCCCGACTACCAGAGCCTGGAGCAGGGCGGGCAGCGCAGGAGGAAGCTGGGGGCTCCCCAGGACAGGTGAGCGCTGCTCGTGCTGCGCACCCAGCACAGGGCGCTGCCCTCGCGCAGCCTCCCGGCCCCCAGAGCCCCAGACGCCCCGGGCTGAGCGGCCACTTCAGCCTCTGTGGAGGGGCAGCTGCAGCCAGGAGCTGCCTGGGCCACCCCTTGGCCACCAGCTGCCCTTGAGCAGTGTCTCGGGCCCTGCCAAGGGAGCTGCCCGTGCCCGCGTGTGCCTGCCCCGCGCTGACCCTCTCCGCGGAGGGCAAAAAGCCCCTGGCAACTCTCGCACAGCCCTGCTCCAGGGCCAGCCGCACGCTGCGTCGGGGAGCACTTGCCCGCCCAGCTGGGGCGAGCTCAGCCGGCAGCCGGGAGGCCAATGCCAGCCCAGGCTGCTGCTGCCGCCCAGGGCTTGGCTGCCTCTGGGGCCCTGCCAGGTGCCCAGGGCAGCTCTCAGCAAGGACGCTGCTGCCCAGCTGCGCAACGTCGGGGCTTTCTCTGCTCTCTTGCAGCGCGGACACCTTCTCCCGCATCTTCCATCGGGAGAGAGAGCCGCGAAACGTCCTGGAGGCAGAGACACGCACCCCCAAGCCACCAGAAAGGCTCCCCGAGCTGCGCAACAGCCCCCATCCCCGCCACATCCGGAGGATCCCGGCCATTGGGCAGGGCGGTGCGCAGTGCGTTTTCCTAGTGGAAACAGAGGGCACCAAGGAAGAGCAGGTAGGAAGCGCTGCCTCGCGGGGCTGGGAGCAAGCCGGGGCCATGGGGAACAAGAGCCCTGGGCAGGCCACAAAGAGCAAGGAGAAGCAGTGGGCGCTCCGTGGCCTCCCATCCAGACCAGGGGCCACTGCCTGCTGCACCCCCAAAGCTGCCTGCCCCACGGAAGCCACACGAGCTCCTTCCGACCCTTCTCTTCCTCGGCAGGCTCGCTGGTGGCAGTGGGCGCGCACCTCCAGCCCCAGGGAGCGCTTCAGGAGGCCGGCGGGTAAGTTGTGTCCACCGCAAAGAGCCCGCGCAGAACTGCCCTCCCCTTGGGGGCTGCTGGGGGAGCCAGGTCCCTCGGCCCGAGCCCCTGTGGCGGGGGCTTCCCTGCTGCCCTGGAGAGGCACCAACCCTCCCTCCATCGCAAGGGCTCCAGGCGCTCGGCACCTCCGCTCAGGCAGCCGCGGCGCTGCTGTCTCTGGCTTGTCAGGGCTGCAGCAGGGCAGCCCTTCCTCACGCACTGCTGGTCCCTCTCCAGCCAGCCTTCCTGTGGTCCCTGCACGCGTTCCCCTTGCAGCCGCCTTGCTCTGAGCCTCAGCAGATCTCAGCCTCCTCTGGGGGCCTGGGCTCCACGGTGCCTCCTCCTTGCCCTACAGGGCCCCTCGCAGCTTGACCAGCAAGAGGGAAGCAGCCTGAGATGAGCCTGCTCAACAGGCACCACAGTGTTTCTCACCGCTTGCCTTCCTCTCTTTTCCCAGGGCCACAGGAAGCCTCCGTGGAGGCCGTCAGGTTTCCCAGCCTCTCCTGAGCTGCACGTGTCATGCAGTCCCTGCCCAGGGGAAGGCAGGAGGCACGGGGACCTGCCCAGGAACACCAGCTTGGAGGGAAGCAGCTGGAGCAGCCCCCGAGTTACCGACTGCCCGTGCACGGCCCAGTCAGGCAGCTGGGGGCCTGCAGAGCCCTGAAAGGGCCAGCACCTCCTTTACCCTTGCAAGCCAAGGCTCTGTTCACGCTGGAGGCTGCAAGGAAGGCCCAGTTCATCAGGGCTCACAGCACTTACCTACTCTTTGTGCTGTTGTTATTGTTGATATTAGTGTTGCTGTTGCTTTTACTGTTGATATTGTTGATATTAGTGTTGCTGTTGCTTTTATTGTTGATATTGTTGATATTAGTGTCTTTATTGTTGTTTTCATTGTTGGTGTTGCTGTTCAAGTACATATTCTTGTGCCATTCTTTGGGTGTTTTGTGTTGTTTCCCAGGGAGCTCAGGCACAAAAGCATCCCCACTGCAGCTATGTCTGTGCAGAGCCATCTTCTCAGGCTCCAGGTGCAGGGGAGCACCAGCAAAAAGCTCCCTCTAGGATTTCCCTTGGAACATGGCTCAGGGGATGCCCAAAGAGGAAGGTGCCACAGCCCTAGTGCGGGGTAGCCCTGACGCTCTCAGAGGCCTGAGACAACAAGTCCCCGCAGTGCCCAGGCCACGGGCAAAGGGCAGCTCTTGGGTGTCAGGGACACGGGGCCTTGAGATGCAGAGCTGAGTGCCCCAGCCCCTGGGTGCGCACAGGGCCCATCGGGGCTGGGACACGCTCAGGGACGGCAGGAAGGGGGTACGTGCAGTCTCCCCACAGGAGCTGCTGCAGAAATTGCCTCCTGTCAGGAACAGCCCCGTGCTGGGGACCATCATGGAGGCTGCTCTGTCCCTCTGCAGCCCCACGGACAGGGACCACATCACCAAGGCAGGTCCTCCCGCTCCGTGGGTACTCTGGGCTTTCCTGTGCAGGGCCCATTTGCTCTACTGGAATTGTGTGACACCCAAGTCCTCAGGCTGCCAACAGCCTTTCCCTATCCTGAGCCACCCGCCATTCCCTCTGCCAGGAGCTCGAGGAAGAGCTCAGCGCTGCGTGTGAGCGCTGGCGCAGAGGAGCTGGGCTGGCCAAGGGGCTGTCCCTGTGCGGAGGGCCCAGAGCGCAGCAGCGCAAGCTGCGAGCTCCCTGCTGTGGGGAGAAGGCAGGAGCTGCCCAGAGCAGGGCCCGGCACTGGCCACAGCTGGGAGAGCAGGTGCCACGGCTGCTCTCTGCAATGCACCACTTTGCAGAGGCACCTTTGGCACCAGGGTGCAGCGGTGCCCTGCGTGCAGCAGCCAGGGAGGTGTCCCCATGCTGGGGAAGGTGTCCTGCCCTCAGCACCACAGGGAAGAGCTTGGCCACATCCTCTTTACATTCTCCCTCAGCTATTTGGGCCTGTCGATAAAACCTCCTATCAATCTCTTCTTCACCCAAAACAGGCCCGGTCTGTTTATTCTTTCCTCATAAGAGGGATAATGTGTCCCTCAATCACAAATGCTCACCATTGGGATGGAACTTGTCGGCTGTATGCTGCTGGCTCCGGAGAGCCCAGGAGAGGTGGAACGGCCTCTCCTAGAGCAGAACGAGGGCCTCGGGTGCCTCCTAGGACAGAAGGAGAGAAGCCGGGTGCAGTGTCTTTGGGCTGGAGAGCATTCCCCAGGACAGCAGGACCTCAGCTCCGCTGCACACCGAGGCGCTCCCAGCTGAATGCAAGAGAGGACAAGCTGATCCTCAGGAGAGCACACACTGCTCTCTGCATGGGAAGGGAGCTCCCAAGGCCCTGCCTGAAAAGCAACAACGTCACCAGCGTTTCCTTTGTAGCCACGTGGATCCATCGCACAGAGGGGCAGTAGAAGGACTTGCTGGGGTCAAGAGATGGGAGGGAGCGGGTGCTGCAGGGCAAAACGGCACAAGCAAGGCAGGAGACCAGGAGGCTGCGGGTAGATGAGCTCTAAGGCAGCACTGCCAGCCCAGCGGCACGTGGCACACAGGGAGCAACTGTGTGCGCGGAGCAGCCTGCACCACTGCGGGCAACGCTGCAGCGACCACCCCTCGGGAACGAGCTGGCCCCGTTCTTGCTGGACTCATTCAGCCCTCTCTTCAGCTTCCCACAACAAAGCTGCCGTGGTTCTTCGGCCTCTGTGCATGTATCTTGCTTATGGATTCAGGCCCAGAGGGCAGCCTGACATCCTCCAAAAGCCACATTGTCCTGATGAGGGGCAGGATGTTCTCTCCTTCCAGCAGCCTGGAACACAGGAATAAGGGGCCAGGGAAAGGAGACAGAGGAGAGGATGAGGGCAGCTTTGGCCCAAAGCGCGCTCTCTTGAGATACCCCAGGGCAAGAAAAGGACCCTACGCTCTGCAAAGCTCCAGCCCCAGCTGCGCTTCAGCTGTGAGTGCATTTTGTGCACACTGAGGCCTTGTGCTAGTTTGCCCATGAGCCAGGCCACAAAATGTGCTGTGGGAAAGAGGACGGGCTCTGCCCCCATCCCCTGCAGCCCCTGCCCTGGCCTGCTGGCTCCAGGCTCCCTGCTCTTGGAGCCCTGGGCTCCAACCTGGGGTTCTATTTCCTTCCCGGTTAAGAGCTTCCCATCCACAAAGCCATTGTGTGGCACCAGCCCACACAGCATAGGAGCCTACACAGACAACCTTGCTCCATTTTGTGTAGCTAAAACTACTGCTCTTAACTCTCCTACTTGGGCACTGCCTTCACTTTCTTCTATTACTTCTTAACCAGTGGTAATATTTAATGCAACAGCCTTTTATAGCCATTTACCATTTAAACTTTTTGCCGAAGCATCTCTAAACCACATGTTTTCTGTGGGTCTTCCATCGATGACAGATGGTGCATTCAGAATTGATGAAGGTTTAAGAGCTTGTCCCAATGCTAATGGATCTGTTTTTACAGGCATCTGTGATTTGGGAACCTTAGTATGGCCTTCAGTTAGCTGCATATTTTCTGCAACTCCTGATAGGTAGGCATGCCATTTTGTGGTAGTGGGGTGTTGTGCAATTCCTTCTGGGGGAGCAGTCCCCTTTAGGATTGCTTCTAGTAAATGAAACGGTCCTCTAGTTTGCACAGGTTGTCTTTGATGTGTTTTCTCAATCAGTTTAACTGCTCAGACTGAGGATAAAAGTCCTTTTTCTCCCATTCAGAATGTTGTAGTTCCCTTTCTTTAAACGCAGTCAAGCTAAACAATAAATATCTTTTTGTTCCATCAGGGCTAGCCTCTAAGTAAGTTACAGTAAGTAACAGTAAGTTACTGTACCTCAGTAACAGTAAGTTATTTACTGTAACTTACAGCAAGTAGCATGCTCAGGGAAACCCCATTCAGCTGTAAGAGGGTTGTGGGGGTGTTCTGGTCCCAGTGACTGAAATGTTTCTAGTTCTCCACTGGGAGTTTTGACTGTCTCTTTGTGTTCTAATTCCCGCTTCCAAGGTTTGTCTTTCCTTAAGAGCGAATATAATGGACGGGCAATGATAGAAAATCCAGGTAGGTGCCTTCTCCACTATCCTAAAGTTCCCATCTATTGTTGTAGTTCTTTCCCTGATCGGGGCATTTGCAGCTCTTCAATTTTTCTTAAGGTATCTGCAGGAATCCCTGCACTGCCAGCTATCCACCAAGTCCCTAGGAATTTTAGCTCTTTGCTTGGTCCCT
Source organism: Tinamus guttatus (assembly GCF_059628265.1). NCBI lineage: Eukaryota > Metazoa > Chordata > Aves > Tinamiformes > Tinamidae > Tinamus > Tinamus guttatus. The sequence continues at coordinate 40,979 of NW_028289393.1, forward strand.
GGCATTCCTCAGGTGGTACCTCAATGTCAGCTTCAAGTAGGATTTGCCATACTGCTGTGGCTACTTTCCCAACCTTTTTGGGAAAATCATCCCCAATTAGGATGCCATCTATGTACTGGCATATGCATTGGCATATGTATATGTATTATAAAATATAAATGGTCACATACTACTCTACCAGAAGCAATAACTGAAGGAAATGCTATTGCAGACAAATTGATGATGTCAGCAGTACTGCTGCTCAGTTTGGAGCAAGCCCGATTATGTCACCACTTCTTTCATCAAAATGCCTCTTCCTTACGTAAACAATTTGCTCTGTCCAGAGAACAAGCCACAGAAATTGTCTGTGCATGCCCTGATTGTCAATGTATTACACCAGTATCATCATACACAGGAGTGAACCCTCAATGTTTACGAGCTAATGAACTGTGGCAGAGTGATGTCACACATATATCAACATTTGGCCGTCTGGGTTACATGCATGTTAGTGTGGATACCTTCCCAGGGTTTCTGGTAGCCACTGCACATACTGCAGAAAAGGCACGCGATGTGAAACGCCTCTGGTTAAGAGGTTTTGCCACTATGGACATTCCGAAAGGAATTCAAGCTGATACTGGTCCTGCTAATGTTTCACAAACAGTTTCTGTCTTCCTACAAGACTGTGGTATACAGCACGTTACAGGTATACCGCATTCCCCTACTGGACAAGCCATTACTGAACATGTCCATGGGACTCTCAAGGCTGTGTTAAATAAACAAAAAAAGAGGAAATCCTATGGACAGTGTTACCCCACAGGAACAGTTAGACAAAGCATTATATGTGCTTAATGTTTTGAATCCTTCTGATCATCTGTTATTTACACCAGCAGCTGACCGACAATTCGAGATGGTGTCTGCAGTTGTGCCCCCATCAAAGGGATGGTATAAAGAATTGGGAGAACCACCAGGGAGAGGCTCCATAGAACTAATAACATGGGGAAGGGGATATGTGTGTGTTCTCCTTCCCACAGGTGCTCGCTGGTTACCAGCAAAAGATGCAAAGCCTCAACTGGCGACAGAGCAGTCACAGCCACGGAAGAATTCCAGCCAAGTCCAGGAGTCAAAAACCATTGAGCTGTCGGAGTGAATCATGAATCATTTGTAAACATTTGGTGCAGCAGGGAATAGACGTAGTGATGTTTGCAATTCTATGCTTTTATGTATATTGATCTTAACCTATATAATTAAGAGTTTAAGTTTCTATGTACTTTGATCTTCACCTATATCCTCTCTATATATAACCTATATATGTTCACTTTATTCATCAATGACCTGGATGAAGGCACAGAGTGCTCCCTCAGCAAGTTTGCTGATGATACAAAACTGGGAAAAGTAGCTGATACCCCAGAGGGCTGCGCTGCCATCCAGAGGGACCTGGACAACCGGGCAGTGAAAAACCTCATGCAATTGAACAAGGCCAAGTGCAAGGTTCTGCACCTGGGGAGGAATAAGCCCAGACACCAGTACAGGTTGGGGACTGACCTTCTGGGGAACAGCCCTGAGGAGAAAGACCTGGGTGTCATGGTGGATGATAAGTTGACCATGAGGCAGCAGTGTGCCCTCGTGGCCAAGAAGGCCAATGGGATCCTGGGCTGCATTAAGAAGAGCGTCTCCAGCAGGTCGAGGGAGGTGATCCTGCCCCTCTACTCAGCCCTGGTGAGGCCGCATCTGGAGTACTGTGTCCAGTTCTGGGCTCCACAGTACAAGAGGGATGTGGAGCTGCTGGAGAGAGTCCAGCGCAGGGCTACAAGGATGATCAGGGGCCTGGAACATCTGCCCTATGAGGAGAGGCTGAGGGAGCTGGGCCTGTTCAGCCTGGAGAAGAGAAGGCTGAGAGGGGATCTAATCAGTGTATATAAATACCTCAAGGGAGGGAGTGCAGAGGACGGGGATGGTCTCTTTTCAGTGGTGGCCACTGATAGGACTAGAGGAAATGGCCGGAAACTGAAACATCAAAAATTCCATAGGAACTTAAGGAAAAATTTCTTAACAGTGAGGGTGACAGAGCACTGGAACAGGCTGCCCAGAGAGGTTGTGGAGTCTCCTTCTCTGGAGATCTTCAAAACCCGCTTGGATGCAGTCCTGTGCCACGTGCTTTAGGTGTCCCTGCGTGTGCAGGGGGGTTGGACTAGATGATCTCTAGAGGTCCCTTCCAACCCTAAGCATTCTATGATTCTATGATTCTATGAAATCTTCAGGAACTTTCTCAACCTGCTTTGGAGAACTATTTATCTGCCCTTGCCTTTTAGTGACCACTGCTCTCTCCATTGGGCTGTAGAGGAAATCTCTGTGATCGCCCCCATATTTTCTATGTCTTGAATACATGAATTATTTGTGCAGCCCCTCTGGGCAGCCCCTCTCCCAGCACAGCACTCACCCCCACTCCAGGCATGTTCTGCCCCTGGAGGTCTCCTGTGCTCCATGGTGGCTCCATAGCCCCTTCCAGGAGGATGGGCATCTGTCCCAGCTCTGTAATGAGTGGGACTGTCCTCAGCAGATCCCTCCTGAGCACTCACCCTCTCCAGGGGCCTGGGCACCAACAAGCGGCAGTTGAATCCAGTCCTCTTTTCCTAACTCAGGAGCATGGCTGCACAGCCCTCTAGTGTATCAGTCAAGCCTCCCACATTTGTATCACCACAAAATTTGCTGGGAGTGCAGTCTGTTCCTTCTTCCAGGTTACTGATGGAGAAGTTGAATAGGATTGGACCCAATACTACTCCCTGGGGGACACAGCTGGCTCCAGGCCCCCAGTAGACTCTGTACAAATGCCTGGGCACAAGTAGGAAAACCTGAGAGAACCTGGGGTCTTTTCCTAGCAACTACTAAAGAAAGGCAGAGTTTCCTCATAGCTCCTGGCCATGCAGATGTGCTAGAAATCCCAGGCATGTATCATGGCCTTGCAGGCCTACTTCAGTGTCACTGAATCAAGTGTCTGAAATGAATTACAGTCACAGTTTATATCGTTAATATCTCCACGTGTCTCAGCTTCCTAGTGAGTGTGGCTCTAACACTAGTGAGCATCTAGTGCTATTTCAGATGGCCAAGTAAGATGCCCACCGGGCCCTGACCAGGCATTCTAGAAAGATGTGAGTATCACATTTGCTCTATCAGAGCAATAGGCACTAGCCCGTGCCTGGGACAACCCAGTCTCGTCAGATGTCACTTGGTGTCACCAGGCATATACCTTCCACCAGAACTGCCATGGAAAGGCTGCCTCTAGACTTTCCTTCAATTCACTCATGTTCAGTTTTGTGTGTTGGAGCTTTGCATGGAGCCATGGAAACCTGTGGTGACCCTTGGTTGCCATTTCTGTCATATTAGAGAGATTTGAGATCACACTCTAACCATAGTCACGAGAGCTGAGATCTCCTAAACAACACTGGACCCCCGGTCTCAGCCCACCTGCCCTTGTCCCACCGTGATTCTGTACCCCAGAGGTCCCTTGGTGTCAGTGCTGGAAAAGACGCTGCAGAGGGAAACTCTCCTCCCTGCACTGGGCACATCCAAGGGAGCTCAAAGAAGCAGCTCAGAGAATCCCCCCTCTCTGCTAGTGAAGGGGGAAGCCTGGCTTCCTGCTTTATCATGGTCTGTGTTTAAGTGCTAAATGAGAGATTCCTGTGCAGATGTGACAAAAACTAGGTATCTTTATTTTATTATTTATTATTTTAAGATGGATGTAAAAGAGAATTAAAAAAGGAAATGCATAAAATACAGCCTCGATGCCAGATATCCTGGTGAGTGAATGAAACAGTTGTTACCACTGACCTTGTACTCACTGGATGAGTTTCTTCAGTGCCTCCTTGAGCTCCTTGTTCCTCATGCTGTAGATGAGGGGATTCAGGGCTGGAGGCACCACAGAGTACAGAATGGACACAACCATATCTAGAAGTGGGGAGGAGATGGAGGGGGGTTTCAGGTAGGCAAACAATACAGAGATGACAAACAAGGACACCACAGCCAGGTGTGGGAGGCACATGGAAAAGGCTTTGTGCCGGCCCTGCTCAGAGGGGATCCTCAGCACAGCTCTGAAGATCTGCACGTAGGACACCACAATGAAAACGAAACACCCAAAGAGTAAAGCGACAGTAACCCCAATGAGCCCAACTTCCCTGAGGTAGGAATTTGAGCAGGAGAGCTTGAGGATCTGGGGGATTTCACAGAAGAACTGCTCCACCACATTGCCTTGGCAGAGGGGTAGGGAAAATGTGTTCCCAGTGTGCAGGAGAGCATAGAGAAAGCCACTGGCCCAGGCAGCTGCTGCCATTTTGACACAGGCTCTGCTGTCCATGAGGGTCCCGTATTGCAGGGGTCTGCAGATGGCAACGTAGTGGTCATAGGCCATGACAGTGAGGAGGTAATACTCTCCTCCTAACAAGAAGATGAAGAAGAATACCTGGGCAGCACATTCCGAGTAGGAAATGGCCTTGGTGTTCCTCAGGGAATTGGCCATGGATTTGGGAACAGTTGTGGAGATGGAGCCAAGGTCAAGGAGGGAGTGGTTGAGGAGGAGGAAGTACATGGGGGTGTGGAGGCGGTGGTCACAGGCTACAGCTGTGATGATGAGGCCGTTGGCCAGGAGGGCAGCCAGGTAGATGGCCAGGAAGAGCGAGAAGTGCAAGAGCTGCAGCTCCTGCGTGTCTGCAAATGGCAGGAGGAGGAACTCATTGAATGAGCTGCTGTTGGGCATTAGCTCCTTTGGGAGTCCTGTCCAAGGAAGGAAAGAAAGCAAAAATTTAGAGCGGACTTGTCTTCAGTTTCTCAAAAATCCCTCATATTTCCTCTCTCCCTTAATTCAGCCCCATTTCAGCTGATCCACATTGAAAAGGCTGTATTCTCTGCAGCAGGGACCCACTTCCCATGGCTCCAGAGTTGTGTCTGCTGTGCTGAAGGTGCAATTTGATTTGTCAAACTACTCTTTGATTAGTATTTCTGGAGATGCCTAGAAATGGCGTCTTGCATTGTTTGGAAGGGACTTGGCCTGGAAAACCCACTGGGAATATTTTCCATTCGCCAGCATGAGAGATGAATACAGCGCTCACACCAGTTGTGTCTGAAGGAGAAGAGCTTTGTGAAGGATTTGTCCCCGTCAACCTTGCCCTTCTCAACAGAGATATTTGTGTCTGAATCTGTCACATCAGATCTGACTCCAGCCAGGGAGGAGAACAATCAAATGGAAGCAAGGAAAGACCTTACCTCTTTTTAGATGTCGAGATGTCTAGAGACAGACCTTGTCCTCATGCCACTTCACCATCTGCACCTGTATTCCAGAAACTTCAGAGAGAAGGAGTAGCTTTGCTGCACAAAATCTGCAGGAGTCGATGGTCTCTCCTTCCATGGCAGGGCTCTTCAATATGCAGAAATCAAGTGTTCTCTGCAAAAGGGTCACTGCAGGAGTCTGTTGATATAGAAATGTGCGTATATATAATATATATGATGGTGCACACAGAAAAACACAAAGGTGCCTCCTCAGTGTGGGAGCATTCTTAGATAGAACAGAAATCTTTGGCATTTCAATCACTCTCAGGGGAAAAAGACTTTGTCATGGGACCTGCTTCATCGCTGAGCCTTGCCCCTCACTGTCGTGTACTTGTACCTCACTCAGATGAAGGACAACGACACTCACAAGTGAGCCCAGTTCTCCCTGCAGAAACCTCCCAGGAGCAGGGGACTGTCCAGAGGCACCCCCATGTCTGCAGGTGCTAAGGAGCAGCTTAGATAGACCCTGATGCAGCAGCCCAGGAGAAGCTGGCGCTGTCTATGGACTAAGGGATGGCTGAGGGGACATTCAGATGTCCCTGGCAGACTCTTTGGCAGCTCCTTGAATCTCTTAATGAGTCTCAGTCTCTTGTCCAAATATGACGGTTTTGTTTCCATTTTCCTCTTACCAAGTGGAAGGAAATTCTAAGCACCATCTCAATGCCTGCCTTGCCTTTCCTTTTGCAAAGTGTTCCCTGAAATGTGCTCACAGATAGACCTGTGAGCAGACCTGACCCCCACAGCACCCTCCCAGCAGGAGAAGGAGCCTGTCCTGGTAGAGGATAATCCTCCCACCCAGAACTTCTCCCCTCAGTGCTGTGGGGAGCTCCCTGGGCAGGCTGAGTGCTGACCTTCACAGGCGACACAGTCACTGCTGCGGGCACACAGCACCTTTGGGTGCAGGGACCCTGCTCTGAAGTGCAGACCTCTCACCCTGTCTGCACACCCCAGCTTCACATCACTGCTGTTTCTGTTGGGGAAGGCAGCAGGATGCCCTGCTCATAGGTGGTATATTAGAGAATCCTTGCTCTCAAGCAGCTCCTCCTCCTCCGCACTGCAAAAGCCAGGATAAAGAAGAGAAAAATGCTGCCAGCCATGGGTGTGATGGGTTCTTATGTCCCCTTCAAGAAGCTCTGTAGCATTGTCCTTTAAGCACAAACTCACCATGTCAAGAGTTGTGAAGGTCTCCTCTGTGCTCCCGCTCCACACTGCCATTCCCCTCTCGCTGCCTTCTCTCCTCTGCTGTCCGCAGCAGCAGGCAGTGCCCGCAGCCCTGCTGCTCTTGGCACAGGAGCTGCTCCTGCACTCGGCTGTCTCTGGGCAGTGCTGCCAGACTGCCACGAGCTGCCTCCGTCCCAGGAGCCTGGCCCCACTCAGGAGCAGAGGAACAGCTGAACTCACCAATTTCTCTGTCCCTCGTGCTCCCTCCTCCTGGGAAATGTTCACTGGAATAGACTGAAGTAATCACCTGTTGTCTCTTCACATCGAGTGGAGAGCAACTCTTTCAAACCTTGCAAATTCTTTCATCAGAGGATCACTACCTATGACAGATGGAAATGTGCTCCTGTGGAACACCCAATTCTCATCTCTGACCTAGGCAGGACACCTAGTTAGGACATGAAGGGAGCTCCTTGACACATGGTTCAGGGATTGACTCAAATGTGTCAGTCTGGGCATCTCATGCTGGTCTAGAAGACCCTGACATGAAGTGGGATTCAGAAAAATCCTACAAGCTCCACAGGCAGCTCAAGTGATTCCCCTTTCAAAACTGAAGTGAGCACAATATAGAGGTCTGCAAGAGAGCTCCTTGTCTAAGCTGCAATTGCAATCACTGGAGATGGAGGATGGGAGTCAGTGGCTCCTGCACAAACACCTGGGGACAGCTGAGAAAACTGAGGAGGTCCAAGGCATGTGCCAGGGCCCACTTGTTCTGATGCAGCTCCTTGGAGACCTGCATCATCCTAGAGCATCAGGATGGGGGCCTCAGGAGAATTGCATTGCCCATCTGAAATGACCCCAGACGCCAAATACAATGGCAGCTCCAGGAACTATGAAGATGAGGCGTAGAAAGGTTCTGGCATGAAGCAGCAGCTCTGGTAATTCAGTGTGGATACTTGATGTGATGGCATAGAAAAGTGCTGACAGGGCCTTGTCAGATGCTTGGGGTGTCCAGCACAATCACATGTCTCTGGCAAATGCAGCAGGGCACCTGCAGGAAAATCATGTCCCTTGGCAAGGGCTCCAGGGCACCCTGCGTTTCCATGCTGTAGCCAAACAAAGACATTCCAGCACTGGCTGTAGGGAAAGCCCATCCTGTCTACATCCAGGGTGCTGCACAAATGGGAGGCATCCTCACCCCACCATGTCTCTGCTCCAGTCTCTGCCCTCTCAAACCCTTCTAACTCTCCTCTCCTGAATTTCTGCTCCCCCTGCCAGATGATATGAACAAGGACGGGGCTAATGAGGGCCTCAGAGTGGATGGAGCACTGGCTACCAAGGCCTAGGAACTTCTTCAGCAGCACCTTCGCTTTCCTGGAGATTGCTTCAAGAAATCTACTATCCTGCCCCATCCCTCAGGCTAGGCAGTTGTGACAGTCACAAATGGTCCACGTGTCCACCTACAGCACCTGCACACACACACACCCATGGTCCCTACGGCACTGGCACGGCCTTTGGGTGCCTGGCACTCCCTGGGTATCCCCTTTCCCCTGCCTGGTGGCCTGATGGAGCCAGTAAAGGTGCTACTGGTGCTGTCAAAAGGCAGAGTGGGCAAAGGCACTTTTGGAGCTTCCTCATAACCTGCTGGTCTGTCCATGGGCTTTGGAGTCTTCAACCAGTGCCATTGTGGTGGCCTTTGCTCTGGAACAAACCAGTAATGCACAGAACATGCCTCCAGCAGCAGCATCCCTGCACATCTGGGCATGCACTGATGCAAGAAGGAGAATGTGTCCTAAATATTCATGATTTAATTCTGCATTTCCTATACTATAATTCATATTGCTTTCATGTACCCTCATACCAGCTTATTACAAGATGAAATTGGAGAGGACAAATAGCAAGGGTCTTTCCTGCTCTCCCCCACTTTTTTTCTCTAATTTTCATTTTTTTTTCAGTAGGATTTGGAGGAGGACCTGGAGCAAAGCCCACAGCAGGGCAGCAGGACTGCAGGTTGTCACATATCCAGACTCTTCCCATCTGCCGGCCTGATGGTTATCAACCATGTGGCCAATCCTGTGAGGACAGCTTTAAATTGGGAGTGACTCAGGGGAGAAGAAGACTCCAGCAAGAGGGAGGAATTGACGAGCTGGGATGGCCAGGAAAGGTGCAAGTGATATGAACCCCTGGAGAGAGCAGTGGGATGCAGGGAGCTCTGCTCAGGAATGAAGAGTGAACCTGTCAGGATTGTAGGGATGAGGATTAGCGGGCAGAGCAACAGAGCTGGCCTTGTGTAGATCTCTACTATGGATCTCTAGAAAGACCTCATGATGGGATCCCCATGGTTTTCAACAAGACATTTTGATGGCGTCTTTCTCCATGGTCTCCACCAAGGAATCATGATGGGACCTCCACAGTCCCCACAAAGGCATCGTGATAGTGTCTCAGTGGTCTCAATCAGGGCATCAGAATAACATCCCCATGGAAACCACCAGGGCTTTGTGATGGCAGTGGCATCATGTCCATAAGGCCATTGTGAGCGGGTGGTCCCCATGGTGACCATGTCCTTGTTGGGGGCTAAGGCCCCAGGTTCCCCACTCTGAGGACAGCAGCTCCAAGCAGCTCTGAAGGGTGGAGGACCTCAGGAAAGGCAGCCATTTAGTAAGCATCTGTCAAGAAGAAGAATGCTCCATACAAACAGTTGTTAAAATTAGGAAACATCTCTGGAGCTCAGCTTGACTAAACAGGGAACTGGCATGTGGCCTTCAAGTCAGTAAGGCAGCATGTGGAAAGGGGAAGAAGGGAGGGGCTGCAAGGGGGGAAGTCAGAAATATTGTCCGGTAAAGTAAGGATGGTTTGGGGAAAGCCAAATCTCCCTGCTCCTGCTTCAGTGAGAGTAAAAGAATGAAGAAGGAAAATGTGGGCTCATGGCTGAATGGGACTGGGATTCTAGCAAGCGCAGCCCTGCTTGGCTTCAGTCAACCTTCACCAACAAGGTGAAGTCTGAGAAATGTCTGAAAGGGGCAACTGGAGAGGTCACTTCTCTGTCCCTGCCCTGGCAAGTGTGTGCCCTGGGCAGACCTGTGGGATTGCCTGGGGTTGGGGCTTGGTTTGAGGGTTTGGCGTTTGGTAAGACAGGATCAGAGTCCTGTGGGATGAAAGAGCACAAGGTCTGAGCACAGGCTGAGATGAGGGTGAGCCTCAGCTCCATGACAACTGCTGTGTGCTGCTCTTTGGGTAGAAGTGGGATGGAGGACAGTCTGTGACAGAAGACAGTCTTCCTCCTGGAGGCACCAAAGCAGGCTTGCTGTTCTTCAGTTCCTCAGCAGGGTTTCATGCACTGTGCTACTTAAGAGAGAGATGATAGTCCAGAAAAGAGCAAAGGAGCCCTTAGCACAGATCCCCCTGAGAACTTTATCTGTGCCTATGTTTCCTGCCTTACTTCATTGCCATGGTGAAAGTAGTGCAAGAACATGGTGCTGCCAAATTAGAAGAATGAAAATGTATTTCAAATTGTTAAAGACTGCCTGAAGTTTTGGAAAAGGCCGTCTTTGTTATTCTTTCAGAATATTCCTACTTATGACTATAATCTGCTTTAGGGGATGGATTCAATTTGATCATGTGGAGAGGCTGGTGCTGCTGGAGATGCCCTGGGCTAGTTCCCTTGTGGTGCTGAAATTTTTGGAGGTGGCTCCTGCAGGCCCTTAGCTTGTCATTAGGAAAAATATCTGAAATAAAGAAAAAAAAAAAAAAGGCTAAGACCTCTTATTTTCCCTCCATTGACTAGAAAGGGAAATGCAGACAACTGCATTTGACAGAGACATCTGCATGAGGCAACTTTCTTTTTCAGGTGCTCATTGCAATCAGTCTAATGTTAAGACACTCCTTTCCAATTAGCTATAGAAGATTTGAAAATTGAAGAAAATTATGAAAAGAATCATGGCTCCTGAGGGGTTTTGCATTTCACTGACCCCTTGGGAGTAGTTGGTGCTGAGTCCATGAACCACCAATGCTGAGAGGCGACTGAAGAAACTTCTCAAGAAGTTCAAGTCAGAAGCACATCCCCAAGTTTCTTGGAGAGTTAATGGGTCCCACTGTGGTTCATTACCAAGCAAAGCCTCCCCAGGGGCTGATTAGAGCACAGAGTTGGAAGTCATGATTAAAAGTAGGAAAATGCAAAGTGCAGGTTCCTCTGATGCCAAGTCAACCCTACATGTGTGTTTTCAAGCAGATCGACCAAACAGAGGCCCAGTCCCTGAGTAGGGACGTCCTTTCCATCAGGCTTTGCTCAAGGCTTTTGGTTGGAGCAGTGTATAGGTGGGGGTGTTCAAGGCCTAGGGCAGGACACTGATCCAGAGCCTCTTGTGTCCCCGGGGGAAAGCAGGCAAGGAGGCCCTGTTGCCAGAAGGAAGAAGTTTCTTCTTCTAGGCCCCAATGGCAGAGACACCAGCCATGGCCAAGAGGACATAGACCTAGTTCTTGAGAAGGTTTTGGCACCACCCTCAGCTGTCTCTCCCTTGGGCTCTCCTACACTTTCCCATGCCTGTGCCTGTTTCCCTGCAGCCTGTAGACATCAAGCTGCTTCCCCACCTTGTTCTCACCCCAGCATCTCTCCATCCTTTCTCATGTCTCTCTGTCCTTGGCGACTGTTGTTTGAAACACAGTGGCATGTTTTGCTCTCAGGTCCCCTCCAGGTGACATGATGCACTACATCACTGCTCTTAGGTGACATTTCTCTTTTCTTCAAGTCAAGTCTGTACCTCAAGCTGCAGTTTGTGGCTCTTTCCCCTTCTCAGTTTCTTTCCCACTACCAGAACAACTTCCATCATCCCTGAAACCACCCTGCAGGCAGTCACAGGCTCCTGCTCTCTTCCCATTAGCTGTAACACTTGGAGCAGGCTAGAGAAGCTCATGGCCTTCAGCTTCTGCATGCAGGCCATGTGCTGCCCAGGCCTGAAAAAGCAACCTCACCCCAGTAGAAGGGGCTCACTCTGGTGATGTCAGCTGCTGATCCACAGGAAAACAACAAAAAAGGAATTTTCAGCAGAAACCTTAACTTCTTTGCACTGAACAAGCCCAAAGCCTCTCCTCACAACCCTCTCCTCACAGTGGGGCAAGTGATACTCGAGCCCCCAAACACCTTGGGGGCCTGACACTGAACTCACTTCGTGTGATGAGCAGACTTCTTCTACAGAGAGCCCCAACTGGATGCAGTAGCTAGAGGCACTCTAACGAGTACAGAGTAGGGACTCCTGTTCATGCAGTCGAGGACACTGTGGCCTCCAGAGCAGGTTGCTGGCTGCATGCAGCTTGCTGCCCGCAAAGGTCCTTCTCCAAAGAGCTGCTGCCCAGCCGGACATTCCCCAGTCCATATCACTGCAAGGGTTGGTTTATCCCAAGGGCAGGACCTGGTTTTTGTCCTTATTGGAACACCATCCCTACAAAGTAGGCAATGCTATCCTGCGTAGCCAAGCTGATCTCCTAAGGTGTGTTCTAGTTTTAATGAGCATCGGGATAGACCATCCTTATGCTGGGTGGCTGTGCTCCTTAAAGACCTGCTGGCTTTCCTAAGCTCCACCACCCTTCAGATTGCCGGATTCCCCCAAGGGGAGGGAGCCTACACAAGCTCTCACCCAGACCTTGATCCATCCCATGCAAGAGCTCCTTCCATCTGAGCTGTCCCTTCACATCAAGGACATCCACCCCATCCTGCTCTTCCCCCCTAACCTTTCTTCCTGCGGAGCTTGTCCTCTGCCATCACAGCCCTCTAGTCGTGTGAGCGATCTCAAAGCATCTCAATTATTCCAACCGTGTTTCCGTGCAGTGACAGCTTGTGCCTCTCCATCTGCCCTTCTCTGTGCCCCAGCCCGTATGCATTTGTGTGAGATATTGGGGTTGGAGAGCCTCAACTGTGGCACAAAGAAGAGATCTGCAATGGTGCTACCTGTTACCAAGAGCCAAGGACACCATGTGTGCAATGGCCCCACTTGACAACAGTGACTCGCTCATGTAGAGAGCAGTTATCAGGGCTATGCTGAAAGGAGGTTCCCACAAAGAGAGAAAGGTCTGGAATGCCCAAGTCCAGGGAGAAACAGGAGAGGGATTTGGCTCCTAGGGGTAATTAAAGGCAACTTGGGCCTGTGGCAGAAGTGAACCCTGCTCCAGGAAGGACAAGGTGCCACTGAAGAAGCCCCTGGACCTGGGCAGGCTGTGATTTACCACACGGAGGTCATCGTTAGCCCATTTTCCTCATGTAAGGGTGTGAAGAGTCTCCAGAGAAGGAGAGCTACAAGATTTTAAGGATGAGGCTACTAGAGAAGAGACCCCTTTCCACCATTGGATGACAGGAGCAAGGACAATGTTAGTGATGTTCACAGGGTCTCTGGATGGCAGTCCAAGCCAGGACCTTCTTCACTGGTGCGTTGTCCTTCAGGGAGGTCAATTCAGCTCTGTCCCAGGCGCCAAGGTGCTGCAGAGGGAGCTCAGGCAGCAAAACCCCTCTCCTGCCAAGGCTGGGCAACCCAGCTCTGTTCCCCCCGGCCCTGGGCTCTGCAGGCTTTGCTCTCTTAGTGGGACCCCTCTCTCACCATCACGTTGCCACCTGCTCTCCATGACAGCATGCCTGTGATCTGAAGTACCGGAAGGCACCGGAAACACTGTGTCCCTGGCCCTTGGTAGAACAAGTTTCACCATCACCAACCTGTTCTCGGCGCCACAGCTGAAGCTCTGCAATGAAAACATGCACAAGTGCATAAAGCCTGGGGCAGAGAGAGGAGCAGATGGAGGTGCCCATATGACTGAGAAATATTGCTGAGGTGTGGTGGAATCTCACACATGATTCTACATCTCATACAGTAGCAGGGTAGGAGATCTTCAGGAGTGAGTGGAGGAAGATGAGCAAAGGGGCTGCCCTTAGTCTGAAGGGGCAGCTCAGCTGTGTGGAGCTCTTTGAACATGAGGGCTAGGGCCTGAGTTCAAGCTTGTAGGTGACAAGGGTGAAACCACAGTGGGAGTGACCAAGCACCCAGGCAGGGTGAGGAGGTGGGTAATGTCCCCTTTAAGCAATGTGAACAAGTGTGTGGCTGAAAGGGCACCCCATGTGCACACAGCCTCCCAGCACTGGCTGCAAAGCTGTGGGAATAGTTGTTCTCCAGGACTGGCTGGCTCCTGCAATGCGCTGGGAGGCGCATTGGGAGAGGGCCAAGGAGGCAGCAGTGCCCTGGTCTCCACCACATGTCAGCACCTTCACCTCACAAACCACAGGAGGACTCACATCCTTCTTCCCCGCACTCCTCCCAGCGGACAACTTCTCCCCAACAGGCTGAGGGAGCCCGAGGCCTCCTTGTCCACCCAGAAGACATGTCCCGGATGGGCTCCCATCAACACTGCCAGCTGCTTGTTCCCAAATGCCTGTCCCAGGAACCATTCTCTGGAGGGGACTGCTCACTTAGCCACAGGCAGTGCAGTGCCAAGAGAATGGTGCCAGGCCTGTTCTTCCAGCATTGCCTTGGACAAGCTGCTTGTGAGGAGCAGGAATGGCCAGACCCCATGGGTATCCCTGCAGCCAGCTGTAGGGAGCAGCCTGGGGACGTGGTTGAGTTCAGCACCAAGAAAGTGTGGGTGCAGCAGCAGGGCTGGTCATCACTAGTGCTGGTGGGGCAGGGGTGGGAGAGCTCTTGGCAGGTTCCCTTCTCCCAAGCGGAACATGGGGGCTTCCATGTGTACCCATCCCTGCACCCGCACACGGCTCCCTGGCTCCACTGTGCAGACAGCACTCAGGACAGGGTGCTCAGCCCTGGGGAAATGTCCCTCTGACATGGTCCCCATGACAGCCTGCACTGCCCTGTCCCCCCACAAACCCTACTGGGCCCAGCCTTGTACCACGTTGGGGTTGGTGCAGAGCCGTCCTTGGCCTCTGAGCTGGGAGGGAGGCTGGGCAGGGCCGGCTGGTCCTCTGGCTACAGGCACCGAGGCCGGCAGGAAGATGCTGCCCAGGCAGCCAAACACTGACACTGAAGGTGACCTCAGTGACTCTCCAGGCTCCCTTCCCTGGGCCTCCTGGGTCCCCACTGCCTCTTGCAGCACTGCAGAGCTCTCCCTAGCCTGCACATTCATTGTTTTTGTCCTTTCCATTTGGGTGGCTCCCTTTGAGTTTCTGAAGCTTCATTCACTGCTAGGAACACGGTGCACTTGGAGATGCCCTGTGCTCTCCTGAAGGCTCCATATCCATCTTCAGCCCTGTGACATGGAAGATAGTGCTTGACCATTCACCATCTGGAGGAGCTCTGAGCACCCACAGTGAGAACTGAATCCAACCCTCCTTTCCTAACACATCATATATGAGATCATTTCTGGAGGTCCTGGAAAGCCCTGAGAAAAAAACAGATACTTTGATGGCGAAAGTCCCTGAGAACATTTTAGAATCTGACTTTGGAAGGAGAGGCCAACCTTCAAGTACTGCAGTGAGGAAATCCACTTTTATTTGAGCGAAGCCAGGACTGACACAGAAACACAAGGACAGACATATTTACAGCAGGTATGGCAATTACACAGAGCTGGATCATGCTTCTGGCAAAGGAGGATGCATTCAAAAACTTATGTAAAAAAATCATTATAAACACAGATAGAATGCTCAAAGCACAGAACTGTCTGAGATGCATTAGGAACCACTTGTTAGAAAGGACAGGGAGCTTATTTCTAGCACTGACTGAGCCGGTTTCATTAGGGCATTCTTCAGATCCTTGTTCCTCATGCTGTAGATGAGCGGGTTGACCGTTGGAGGCACCACTGAGTACAGAACAGCCACCGCCAGATCCAGAGCTGGGCAGGAGATGATCGGGGACTTCAGGTAGGCAAACGTGCCACTGCTGAGAAACAGGGAGACCACGACCAGGTGTGGGAGGCACATGGAAAAGGCTTTGTGCCGGCCCTGCTCGGAGGGGATCCTCAGCATAGCTCTGAAGATCTGCATGTAGGACACCACAATGAAAATGAAACAGCCAAAGCCCAAAGAGATCGTGAGCCCCATTTCCCTGAGGTAAGAGACTGAGCAGGAGAGCTTGAGCATCTGGGGAATCTCACAGAAGAACTGCTCCACCACATTGCCTTGGCACAGTGGTAGTGAGAATGTGTTCCCAGTGTGCAGGAGAGCATTGAGAAAGCCACTGGCCCAGGCAGCTGCTGCCACTTTCAAACAAGCTCTGAGGTCCAGGAGGGTCCCATAGTGCAGGGGTCTGCAGATGGCAATGTAGCGGTCATAGGCCATGACTGTGAGGAGATAAAACTCTGCTGAAAACAAGAATGCTACCAGGAAGACCTGGGCGGCACACCCTGAGTAGGAAATGATCCTGTTGTTCCTCAGGGAATTGGCCATTGATTTGGGGAGAGTGGTGGAGATGCAGCCAAGGTCAAGAAGGGAGAGGCTGAGGAGGAAGAAGTACATGGGAGTGTGGAGGCGGTGGTCGCAGGCTACGGCTGCAATGATGAGGCCATTGGCCAGGAGGGCAGCCAGGTAGATGGCCAGGAAGAGCGAGAAGTGCAAGAGCTGCAGCTCCCATGTGTCTGCAAAAGGCAACAGGAAGAACTCATTGAATGAGCTGCTGTTAGACATTAGTCCTGTCCAAGGAAGGAAAAAAAGCAAAAATTTAGAGCAGACTTGTCTGAGCCAAACCATTTCAGTTTCTCAAAAATCCTCCATATTTCCTCTCTCCCTTAATTCAGCCCCATTTCAGGTGATCCACATTGAAATGGCTGTATTCTCTGCAGCAGGGACCCACTCCCATGGCTACAAAGGAGTTGGTTCTGCTGTGTTGTAGGTGTAATTGGATGTGTCAAGCTACTCTTTTATTAGTATTTCTGGAAAACGCGCTGGGAATATTCTCCATTCACCAGCATCAGAGCTGAATACAGTGCTCACACCAGTTGTGTCTGAAGGAGAAGAGCTTTGTGAAGGATTTGTCCCCATCAATCTTGCCCTCCTCAACAGAGATATTTGTATCTGAATCTGTCACACCAGATCTCACTCCAGCCAGGGAGAACAGTCAAATGGAAGCAAGGAAAGACCTTACCTCATTTTAGATGTCGAGATGTCTAGAGACAGGCCTTGTCCTCATGCCACTTCACCTTCTGCACCTGTATTCCCGAAACTTCAGAGAGAAGGAGTAGCTTTGCTGCACAAAATCTGCAGGAATCGATGGCCTCCCCTTCTATGGCAGGGCTCTTCAATATGCGGAAATCAAGGGTTCACTGCAAAAGGGTCACTGCAGGAGTCTGTTGGTATAGAAATGTGCATATATATAATACATATGATGGTGCACACAGAACACACAAAGGTGCCTCCTCAATGTGGGACATTCTTTGATAGAACAGAAATCTTTGGCATTTCAATCACTCTCAGGAGAAAAAGTTATTTGTCGTGGGACCTGCTTCATCGTTGAGCCTTGCCCCTCACTGTCATGTACTTGCCCCTCACTCACATGAAGGACAACGACACTCACAAGTGAGCCCAGTTCTCCCTGCAGAAACCTCCCAGGAGAAGGGGACTGTCCAGGGGTGTTGCAGATAGTTAGGGAACGGCAGCCGGAAGATATCGTGCTGTACGGAAAGATAGGGCCCCTAATAGCCAATAGTGTTTAGTCTATGGTGTAAGCAGACGGATGTGACGTTGTAAACCTAGCTATATAACACCTTGTTACCCATCAATAAACGCCATTTGCCGTCCACCACATTGGTGTCAACTAGCTGATAGCCCGAGTGGTTTGGGGGTGGTCGCCGTGCCGTCCCTGAACCAGGTCGCTGCAGCTGTTTGAACTGCAACACAGGGGCACCCCCATGTTTGCGGGGGCTAACGAGCAGCTCAGATAGACCCTGATGCAGCAGCCCAGGAGAAGCTGGTGCTGTCTATGGACTAAGGGATGGGTGAGGGGACATTCAGAAGTCCCTGGCAGACTCTTTGGCCATTCCTTGAGTCTCTTAATGAGTCTCAGTGTCTTGTTCAAATCTGCCAGTTTCATTTCCATTTTCCTCTTACCAAGTGGAAGGAAATTCTAAGCACCATCTCAATGTCTACCTTGCCTTTCCTTTTGCAAAGTGTTCCCTGAAATGTGCTCACAGCTAGACCTGTGAGCAGAGCTGACCCCCGCAGCACCTCCCAGCAGGAGAAGGAGCCTGTCCTGGTAGAGGATAATCCTCCCACCCAGAACTTCTCCCCTTAGTCCTGTGGGGAGCTCCCTGGGCAGGCTGAGTGCTGACCTTCACAGGCGACACAGTCACTGCTGCGGGCACACAGCACCTTTGGGTGCTGGCACTGATGCAAGAAGGAGAACGTGTCCTAAATATTCATGATTTAATTCTGCATTTCATATACTATAATTCATATTGCTTTCAGGTACCCTCATGCCAGCTTATTACAAGATGAAATTGGAGAGGATAAATAGCAAGGGTCTTTCCTGCTCTCCCTTGTTTTTTTTTTCTTCTTTTTCATTTTAATTTTTTCAGTAGGAGTTGGAGGAGGACCTGGAGCTGAGCCCACACCAGGGCACCAAGACTGCAGGTTGTCACATTTCCTTTGGATGGAGGCTCTTCCCATCTGCTGGCCTGATGGTCATCAGCCAGGTGGCCAAGCCGGTGATGAGAGCCTTAAACTGGGAGTGACTCAGGGGAGAAGACTCCAGCAAGAGTGAGGAATTGATGGCCTGGGATGGCAGGGAAATGTGCAAGTGATGTGGACAAAGGAACCCCTGGAGAGAGCAGTGGGATGCAGGGAGCTCTGCTTAGGGACGGACAGAGAGCCTGTCAGGATTGTAGGGATGAGGATTAGTGGGCAGAGCAACAGAGCTGGCCTTGTGTAGATCTTTACTATGGATCTCTGGAAAGGCATCATGATGGGATCCCCATGGATTTCACCAAGACATTGTGATGGTGTCTTTCTCCATGGTCTCCACCAAGGAATCATGATGGGACCTCCATAGTCTCCACAAAGGCATCATGATGGGGTCTGCCATGGTGTGCAGCAGGGCATGATGATAGGGTCCCCATGGAAACCACCAGGGCTTTGTGATGGCAGCGGTAGCCTGCCCATAAGGCCATTGTGAGCGGGTGGTCCCCACGGTGACCATGTCCTTGTTGGGAGCCAAGGCCCCAGGGTCCCCACTCTGAGGAGAGCAGCTCCAAGCAGCTCTGAAGGGTGGAGGACCTCAGGAAAGGCAGCCATTTAGTAAGCATCTGTCAAGAAGCAGAATGCTCCATACAAACAGTTGGTAAAATTAGGAAACATCTCTGGAGCCCAGCTTGACTAAAGAGGGAACTGGCGTGTGGCCTTCAAGTCAGTAAGGCAGCATGTGGAAAGAGGAAGAAGGGAGAGGCTGCAAAGGAGGAAGTCAGAAATAGTGTCCGGTAAAGTAAGGATGGTTTGGGCAAAGCCAAATCTCCCTGCTCCTGCTTCAGTGAGAGTAAAAGAATGAAGAAGGAAAATGTGGGCTCATGGCTGAATGGGACTGGGATTCTAGAAAGTGCAGCCCTGCTTGGCTTCAGTCAACCTTCACCAACAAGGTGAAGCCTGAGAAATGTCTGAGAGGGGCAACTGGAGAGGTCACTTCTCTGTCCTTGCCCTGACAAGTGTGTGCCCTGGGCAGACCTGTGGGATTGCCTAGGGCTTGGGGCTTGGTTTGAGGGTTTGGCATTTGGTAAGACAGGATCAGAGTCCTGTGGGATGAAAGAGCACAAAGTCTGAGCACAGGCTGAGATGAGGGTGAGCCTCAGCTCCATGACAACTGCTGTGGGCTGCTCTTTGGGTAGAAGTGGGATGGAGGACAGTCTGTGGCAGAAGAAAGTCTTCCTCCTGGAGGCACAAAAGCCGGCTCGCTGTTCTTCACTTCCTCAGCAGGGTTTCATGCACTGTGCTGCTTAAGATAGAGATGATAGCCCAGAAAAGAGCAGAGGTGGCCTTAGCACAGATTCTCCTGAGAACTTTATCTAGGGCTCTGCTTCCTGCCTTACTTCATGGCCATGGTGAAAGTAGTGCACGAACAAGGTGCTGCCAAAAAAGAAGAATGAGAATGTATTTCATAAGGTTAAAAACTGCCTGAAGTTTTGGAAAAGGCAATCTTTGTTATTCTTTGGGAATGATCTTACTTATGACTTTTGTCCATGATCATGGTGGATGATAAGTTGACCATGAGGCAGCAGTGTGCCCTCGTGGCCAAGAAGGCCAATGGGATCCTGGGGTGCATTAAGAAGAGCGTCTCCAGCAGGTCAAGGGAGGGGATCCTGCCCCTCTACTCAGCCCTGGTGAGGCCACATCTGGAGTATTGTGTCCAGTTCTGGGCTCCACAGGACAAGAGGGATGTGGAGCTGCTGGAGAGAGTCCAGCGCAGGGCTACAAGGATGATCAGGGGCCTGGAACATCTGCCCTATGAGGAGAGGCTGAGGGAGCTGGGCCTGTTCAGCTGGAGAAGAGAAGGCTGAGAGGGGATCTAATCAGTGTCTATAAATACCTCAAGGGAGGGAGTGCAGAGGACGGTGATGGTCTCTTTTCAGTGATGGCCACTGATAGGACTAGAGGAAATGGCCGGAAACTGAAACACCAAAAATTCCATAGGAACTTAAGGAAAAATTTCTTAACAGTGAGGGTGCCAGAGCCCTGGAACAGGCTGCCCAGAGAGGTTGTGGAGTCTCCTTCTCTGGAGATCTTCAAAACCCGCTTGGATGCAGTCCTGATCCACGTGCTCTAGATGTCCCTGCGTATGCAGGGGGGTTGGACTAGATGATCTCTAGAGGTCCCTTCCAACCCTAAGCATTCTATGATTCTATGATTCTAGTTCATGGGGCTGTGTCAGATTTGACCTTGTGCACATCCTCAGGACAGCTTCTGTCATCCCCCTTCTCTATTTATTTACATAGTTACAGAACTGCTTGACATTAATCTTTTCATTGCTTACTGATGGCAGGTAAGGAGTTTGCATCTGAAAATGCACAAACAGACGCTGATGTGGCAAGAAGGGCTGGAAACCACATGCACTTCAAAAAACAGCAACAACCTGGAGGTGGGAGGTCTTGTGAAGGCAGGACCATCCTGGCGCGAGGCTGCTCCCTGCCCCATGGCAGCCCCACGAGCAGCGGCCCCGCAGAGCCCCTGCCCACTGCAGAGCCAGCCCTGGCCCTGCGCCCTGGGGGCAACAGGGGGCCAGGCCCCCTCTGTGACACAGGTTGGCGTCGCAGAGCACGTCCCGTGTCACAGCCGCGCCTGCCCTCTGCCATGCCCCGGCCCCTGCCACTCTTGCAGGCTCTTCCCCTGCTTGGCCAATTAACAGCTGTGATAGGAAATTATCTTCATGCACTCCACAAACATCCTAGACTCTTTCCTCTCTGCCTTATAGTATTTCCAACAAACATCTGGTAGTTCAAAGTCTCCCACAAGAACAAAGGCTGCCTATCGTGAGTCTTCTGCCAGCTGTTCGTGCAAACAGAGGCAGAGAGGTGGAGAGGTTCATGTTCACTATGCCCAAGAGTGGTAAAGAGGCGCTTGTGACAGCCGTGCAGCACTGCCTACCCCATCAGGCTCACAGGAAATATCTTGGGCTGAGCTTTGCCAAGGAATGAAGGGCAGAGGGCCAGAATGTTCCTGTGGGGGAAACATGCAGGACAGATGCCCTCCAAAGAGGGCAAGGGAGCTCCCCAAGGGTCCCGCTGCCACATGGCATGGTCTCAGAGCATGGGGACAGAAAGCCCCCCAAGACACTAGAGTGGACACATGCAGCTGCTGATCTGGGTGCACAAAGAGTCAGCTCAGTCCCTGTCTCCTAAACTTTCTTTCAGTCTCCCTCTGAAGAACCCAGGCTGCAGATTCCTGCTTTGCATCCACTCCAACAAATAATTTAATACAACATAGGAGACTTGAGAGTGCAGGAGCCTGTCTGGAGATCAGCAGTACCTCTCCCTCTTCTCCAGGAGGCGAGATGTCTGTTGACTGCTGCAGAGTACAAGAGAAAGAGGCTGATTGTGAGGAGAAAAGCAGACAAATGCTCACGGCCACTCTCAGGCCCTTCCTAAGGAGGAGATGCTTGCAGCTTCTCATCCCCTCCTGAGTGCCCAACAGCTCTGTGGGGACAGCAGGGCTGTGCGGCTTAGGTACCACGCTCCCAAGCCTGCTGCAGTGCCAGCACAGGGCTGAGGAGCAGATCCTCCTTCCCAGGTGCTGCTCACCAGAGAAGGAAAGATTTGGAAGGGAGCATAACTGCTCCCCATGGTAGCAGGTTCTTACCCAGGAAAGTGCTGCTGCCTCTGGTATTGCTGCAGGAGCTTCCTGGTGGCTTTCTGCACCTCCTTCTCCAGAGAGCTATTCCTCCTGATGGGCAGCAGAGCCTGTGATCCCCACCGTGATGTACTCCTGCCACAGCAGTGAAAAATCCTCTCTTACCCTGTGCCTGAGAGCCTTCCCATCACACCCAGCACACGCCATCGCTTGTGTACCCAGAGCCCCTTTGGCCCGCCAGTGCCTTTAGCCTTAAAGTTAGGGCAGCACAGAGGCTCCCAGAGGGAGAGTCTTCCTGCTCCTATGGGTTTTGCAGATGCCAGTGGATGCTGCTATCGATGCTGTGGATGAGGGAGTGGGGAAGGGGACATCCCACGCATGGGGCAATGGGTACGTGGCCTTGCCAGGCCTTTGCCGCAGCTGTGCGCACTTACCCTTCCCCAGGTTCCGGCAGCTTAAACGTGACCCTCTTCCCTCGAGCGGGACGATTCCCCCGTTTCAGTATTGATTTGGGTTGTTTTTTGGGCCCATCAGGCGGATGGGGAATCCTCTGCACTGGAACATCCAAATGCTGCCAAGGAATAAAGGCAGAAATGACATTGAGAGCAGAGGGGCTGTTTCCCGTTAACCTTGCATAGAGGTACCCCCCAGCACCCATGCTGTGCCTCCAATATGGGATGTCCTTCCAAATTCTTCCCTGCAGCATGCTAAGCCTGGCTGCTCTTCCTGTGCCTCTTCCCAAGGTTTCTTGAGCACACCTCCCAAGCTTGTATGGAGAAGTTCCTTCCCATGCTCTTCCCAAAGGCCTCATTTTCCGATTAAATTCTTACATGATGGTCCTGCATCCCTCCTGTTCTCTGTAGCCTTTCTCTTCTGGCCAGAGAAGAGTCTTCTACACATATGCCTCCATTCTTGGTAGCAGGCTGTCATGCAAGAGATGGAAAAGAAAAAGTGGAGGAGATGAAGGTATGGAGAGAGAAACTCTCACTCTGCATCAGACAGCCATGCAAGGCTGAAAGACTTCCAAGGTTGCCACTACCTTGTTCCTTAGATGTGCACTTTCATTGGCATATGCCTCCCAGAAGGAGTCCATATCCAGCTTTTCTAGAACCTTGCGGGTATTCTGCGGGGAGAGAGAAAAGCAAACCGCCCTCCCCGGATCAGTTGTGCAGCTCTCACCCTCTCTTTTGCTGCTTAACATGAAGCTTCGAGCCCAGGGAGGAGGCTCACAACCATTTGCACCCAGACAGTTGGTGGACTCCCAAATCCCCTTTAGTCACAACTGCATCTTCTGCCACAAGCAGGGGGCTGCATTCCAAGCGCTCAGGAGATCAGAGCCTGGTCATCCAACAGAAGCCCCCACGGCCACTGCCAGCATCAAGAGGGCACGGAAGGGAGTTTGATGAGATCCACAAAATGCAAGAGGCCAGAGCATACAAGAGACAAATACAGAGCGATTCTCCTCTGCTGCAGGTAGAACCCAAGGAAGTTCTTTTGTGAAAGGGCCAGCCATGCAACCAGGCCTTTCTCCAGGGACAGGTGCCACAGGAATTGTGTCCAACCAGAGCTCCTACCTCCGCAATGAGTCTGCAGTTTGGGCACTCCTTCACCATCCTTTGGACTTCGCAAGGATTCAGGAGTCTCTTCCTGCCATTCTCCTCCACCCAGGGGGAGCCTGCCAGGCACGGCACGTGTACTCTAAGGAGAAGCACCGTGGGCAGTGGGTAGGAGCACTGGAGCACTTGGCTGTTCATGCTCACGAGCCATGCACCATCTCCACCTACATCCTGTCCATTCCTCCAAAGACTCCATCCTCT
Source organism: Tinamus guttatus (assembly GCF_059628265.1). Classification (NCBI taxonomy): domain Eukaryota; kingdom Metazoa; phylum Chordata; class Aves; order Tinamiformes; family Tinamidae; genus Tinamus; species Tinamus guttatus. Next base: position 64,496 of record NW_028289393.1, read on the forward strand.
CTCAGTCCCTTCGCACTCACCTCCAGCAGAAGCTCAGTTTGGAGCAGAGCTCCGAGAAAGCTTGCACACTTGGCAAGCAAAGCGAGGGGGAAAGCATGTGCACCCTTGTCCCTGCTGCACTCGTGAAGCACTGGGAACACTGGGTCCCTCAGGCAAATCTATCCTGCTGCTCCATAGAGCGAGCAGCTGGAGACCCTGCACTTCCCACTTGAGCATTGCCAGGGGCTCTCCAGATGCTCTGCATACTGGGAGCAGGGTGAGGGGAGAAATGACCCCATGCTCAGAGGGAAGAGGAGCTGCTCCTTCCCCTTCAGTCTTCACAGAGACCCTGTGTTCAAGGCAGGAACTCCCTGTCCTGGGGACAACAGCACCCTCCTGCACGAGTCTCACCTGGTGGGAGGTGTTTTCTGCTGGAGTCTCTCCTCCCTGGGTTTGTATGGATTGCCCTGAGGTATTCTGGGCAGGTGACATGTCCCGTGGGAGCCGGAGACCCTGGCAGGACTCTTCCCTGCATGGGCTAGAATAGAAATCTCTTGGGAACAGAGGCCAAGGACTCCTGTCTAACAGAGTTACTTCAGGAAACCGACTGCAGCCAGGCTCCACGGGGCCACCTTGTCCCCTATCACATGCAGGCAGCCTCGGCCAGGGTTCTGGGGTTCACCAGCCCTCTCCGGCCATCCCCCCATACCCCAGGCTTTCCACAGCAGCTTTCCTGGGGAAGAGCCCCTGGACAGCCCTCCTGGCAGAGCTCCACAAGGCCTTACCCTCCATTTGGCGCCCACACAGCACCACGTGGGGCAAGCGGCCGGCCTTTCCAAGGGCCCGCTCCAGGCTTTCCTTGCCCTTCCTGTTCGGCATCCCCATGGTCGCAGATGGATGCCGTCAAGTGGGAGAAAGGTTCTTTCTCGCTGACCAGAAGAACCTGGTCCTCTGGGCTCTCCTGGTCCTGCAGAGCCCTTCCAGCAGGCACCTCCCGCGCGCTCGTGACGCCTCCTTGTCCTTGCCCGTGTGGCTGCAGAGCAGCAGCTCTGGAGCAGGCGGAGGCGAGAGCAGCTCCCTGTGCCTTTTGTGACCAAGGCCACACAGGGAAGTGTGGGGCGGTCGTGGGGCGCCGTGGGGAGAGGGCAGCTGTGATGTGTGAACGCCCCACTGTGAGGCCAGGCCATGTCACAGAGGGGCTGCAGGGCCCCTGGTGACCCTGGCCATGACAGAGTGCCCAGGAGGGCTGTGCGCTGAGGTCACACAGGGATGTCCCACCTCACAGCAGCTGCTCCCTTCTCCCCACGGCAACCGCAGCCTCTCCCCACGGCTCCCAGCAAGGCCCATAGCTGAAAAAGGGGACTCAGGACTAACTAAAATTACCATCAGCTCTCTCAGTCATGTGAAAATCCCTAGAGAATTCAGATGCGGCCACGAGCTGTGCGTGAACGACAAGACCTGTGAGAGCTGCCAAGTCCCAAGGACTGATGTGTCCGAGTGTGTCCAGCAGGCACTGCCCTCAAGCAGAAAATCTTTCCAGAGAGCTCTAGGGTTCACATTGCTCTGCCGCAGCCTCACCTGTGTTTTTTTCCCCATGGGGTGATGCTCAGGAGAGGGAGGAGAAAGAGCTGCTGCTTCGGCTGCAACTCCAGAAGGAGCTGGAGCAGGAACTGAGAACTGGGGAACTGCAGAGGAAAAGAAGAGAAGAGAAAGACAGAAAGGCAAGTGAAGGAACATTCATTTCACCTTGGAGGTGGCAGGGAAGGGAGCGCTTCCTAACGAAAATCTTTAGGGTGTGTAAAAGAGACACCAAGTGTGCTTTGGAGCCCAAAGGCACCCCTTTGACCTCGGCAAACTGGGGAACGTTGCAGTGTCTAGAGGACAAAACTCGGGCAAATTGGTAGCAAGAGCTTTGCTGCTTCTGGAGGTCCAAGTGGGACCGAGTCCGAACATGGAGTCTGAGCAGGAGGATGATAAAGATAGAGCCGGGGAAGTGCTTGTGTCCCCCCAACCAAAAAAGACGTAAACTAGGAGAGGACCTGTGCTCCTTTCCATGCATGTCATGTACCTCTGCCTCTTCCAACTGTGTGTCTTGCTGCCTGGAAGTTCTGTTGCTTGCCTGTTTAATCTTCATTGCACCCATATTGCACAAGGATTGTTCCCAAAAGAACAAGCCATGCCAGGAAATGTGTTGAGGCTTGTGGTGGCACTTTCTGTCTTAGAGAGAAAAGAGTGCGTGTGAGCTGTGTGCAGGGTGCTTGAGAGAGCTTCTGTGGGCAAAGGAAACCTTGGGGTAATCTCATCTTCCCTGCTCTTCTTCGCTCTCATAGGAGCGACTCTTGCTGGAGAAAAAAATGGCCTTTCAGCTCCAGAAAGGACAAGCTCTTCTTGCCCTTGATGCAGAGGCCGAAGGCGATGGGAAATCCTTTGGCAAGCGGATGTCTCAGGACCCATCACCTGAAGCCATGGGTACCGGTAGTGCCAACAGTATGTGGAACGAGCTCTTGCTCCTCTCTGCCGGGTCACCTGCTCTCCTTTGCAAAGCTTCAGGCTCTGGAGGCAAGGAGTGAGTTGTGAGCGGTTGGGGCTGCTGCTCTGTTTTGGTCTTTCAACGACTATTTAGGGGTGCAGTGCCTTGGCACTTAGCCATCTTAACCTTCGACAAAAAGGATGTGCTTTCCTTGTGGGAGGACATCAGGTCATGCTCGTGTCCTTCTCCACTGTGAATCCAAAAGTGTCAATCAGAGAGCACTCAGGACGCACAGGTTCATGCTGTAGCCATTCAGTGTTGCCTGACAGGATTAGCATTTTGTGGCCGCTCACTCTGTGCACTTTTATGTCGGGCATTTTCTGTGCCAACCTCTAGCATGGGACAGTGCTGGGCCTTCAAGGAGACCCCACCACATTAAAACCCTTAAATAGGCAAGCTGCAGGAGCTCAACCTGCTTGCCCTGACTATAAGGCCCATGCAGGCTATGGCAGTGGTCTTGCAGTCCCAGGACAAATCTCTTTCCCCAGAGTTAATGTCCTTTGCTACGTAAACCTTAACAAATCGAAGCATGATTTCTTTTTCCCCATAGGAGCTAAGCAGCCTAGTCCCTCTTCAGGCAGCAGACAGAAGGGCACCAAGGCTGCACTTACTGTCACCGTCTGCCAGGAGGGCTCTGTGGTCACGCACGCTGCCCCCAGCGCCAGGTCCTCTGCGCAGGTACGCAGGCTCTGCACAGGAGCTCTCACAGGGAGAGCTGTGAGTCAGAGCAGGGGGCACGCGGGGCGTCACAGCTCAGGTCCTGCAGTGTCGCAGGACCAGGGACTCGCGGGAGAATGCTACCACCCACCGCCTGTCTTGGCCTGGGAGCAGCACTTGCTCCCCAAGGAGATGTTGTCTTCCTGGAGTGCAATGCATCTTCTCTGCACAAAGCCTCTCACCAAACCCTTAAAGGAAGTAGCTAAAGGAAGGTAGAAAAACACTCAGCTCATGCAGAGCCATGGCAGGGCCCCCCACCAGTCTTGCTTGGGAGATTTCTTGCCCACCAGGACTGGGCGCTTCAGACTCTTCTTCCCAGCATGTGCTGTGAAGAAAGCAGAGCCTGAGCCCTTTCATCCACCAGCCTGTGATCCACAAACAGCACCTCAGGGTGCCCCTTTGATATAAAAAATCTCACCTCACCAGTTTTCAGAAATGCCCTTTGATCTCCAAGTGTCTGAGACCTCCAAAGCCTCCGTCCCAGGTAATGTGCCCTTCACAACAGCTTGTGTTGCTGAAAAGCAGCAGGCCCTTTCCACTGGGATTCAGCTGGCTTCCCCTTTGGGGAAAAGGAAACCTCCCTGGAGTAAATGGCTATATTCACTCAACTGATCTTCTTTGTTTCTGCTACAGAGGCATGGAGGTGTAGAGCTGGCTAACCAGATAAAGAATGAGGTGACCCAGGTTGTCACCAAATTAACAAGGACCGTATACAAAGATATGAGCGGTGAAGAAGTGAGAACTAAGGGGCAATGTGATGTGGTATCAGAGCAGCCCAAGTTCTCTGTGGACAACGCTGGCAGTTGCAGCACATGCCAGGAGCAGCTGCCTGGTTCCTTGGGAAGTCTTCCCTTGCGCACCACTCAAAGGCTCCTGCCAACAGCAAGCACAAACACTGCTCACTCAAAGCGTAGGGTCCAGTTTGCAGTGGGAGGCAAAACGCCAGAGCTGCAAACACCATCGTTGCCTTCTCTGCCACAAGGACACAGAAACCCCAGGAGTTGGAGGTACGGAGAAGGAGAGCAGCACCTCCACCAGCTAGTGGCTTAGCAAGAGGGGCACACGTCTCTTTGTCAAAAGGCTGGCCAACCTGGTTAGGAGGGCTTTAAACTAGGCAAGAAGGGGGAAGGGGAGTGGCACACTGAGACGGCAAGCAGTACCGCACAGCCCAGGTCAGATGGCGTCCAGCGCTGCCATCCAGTGGGACCTGGACAGACTGGACAACTGGGCGGTGAAAAAACTCATGCAATTCAACAAGGCCAAGTGCAAGGTTCTGCACCTGGGGAGGAATAACCCCAGACACCAGTACAGACTGGGGACTGACCTTCTGGAGAGCAGCTCTGCGGAGAAGGACCTGGGTGTCATGGTGGATGATAAGTTGACCATGGGGCAGCAGTGTGCTCTTGTGGCCAAGAGGGCCAATGGGATCCTAGGGTGCCTTAAGAAGAGCGTCTCCAGCAGGTCGAGGGAGGTGATCCTGCCCCTCTACTCAGCCCTGGTGAGGCCACATCTGGAGTATTGTGTCCAGTTCTGGGCTCCACAGTATGAGAGGGATGTGGAGCTGCTGGAGAGAGTCCAGTGCAGGGCCACAAGGATGATCAGGGGCCTGGAACATCTCCCCTATGAGGAGAGGCTGAGGGAGCTGGGCCTGTTCAGCCTGGAGAAGAGAAGGCTGAGGGGGATCTAATCGGTGTATATAAGTACCTTAAGGGAGGGAGTGCAGAGGATGGTGCTAGTCTCTTTTCGGTGATGGCCACCGACAGAACTAGAGGGAATGGCCACAAACAGAAGCACCAAAAGTTCCACAGGAACTTAAGGAAAATGTTTTTAACAGTGAGGGTGCCAGAGCACTGGAACAGGCTGCCCAGAGAGGTTGTGGAGTCTCCTTGTCTGGAGATCTTCCAAATCTGCTTGGACGCAGCCCTGTGCCACGTGCTCTAGGTGACCCTGCGTGTGCAGGGGGGTTGGACTAGATGACTTCTAGAGGTCCCTTCCAACCTTAAGCATTCTATGATCTTACCCATTGAAAGTTTGAGAATAGGTTGAGATCATTTCAGCTCCAAGACCTCTAATCATTTGCTTTACCGGGTAAAACTGCCGCCCACCGAGTGTCAGCTATCCTGAGGGAAACTTCAGAGGGAACCAGCTACTAGATGGTTCAATTAGTCTTTTGCCTCTATACCCGTGTCAGATGACCAATTTGCAGGTCAGGACCACTACGGACCTCCACCAGAGTTTCCTCTGGCTTCGCCCTGCCCAGGCATAGTTCACCATCTTTCGGGTCCTAGCACGGATGCTCATGCTCTACCTCCCTGGCGGAGCGGGTGAGACGGGCCGGTGGTGTGCCTACGGCTCTGCCTCCACCTCAGGATCCCACCTCACCTGGTGCGCGCTTGCCCTCACCTTCATTGCACCACAGGCTTTCAAGCGAGTCGCTCACTTGTGCACGTGCTAGACGCCTTGGTCCGTGTTTCAAGACGAGTCGGGTGGGTAGCCGACATCGCCACGAGCACATCGTTCATCGCACTGAGCACAGTCTGCCTTGATTGAGAGCCACGCCGGGGGCTGGGGGGACCGTCCGCCAGACCCAGGGGCCCCCCTTGCCGCCACTGCAGGGCACCGTGTGCCCCCTCCCTGCCCCATCCCCCGCAAGCAGTCAGGTGGGGAGGGAAAAGCGGCGGTGCCGCTGGTGACAGAGTCCGGGGAACCACCGCGGGGGAAGGAGCAGCGGCGATCCGCGCACGGCAGCACAGTGTGGTACTGATGAGGGCGATGCTGCGGCCAGGACGGGGCCGAACGACTAGGCGGCGTGGCGGCTCCCCTTGCCGGGGGAAGCGGCACCGACCCCGGTGGCCCCGCCAGCCTTCCCCACCAAAGGCGCCCCGGCGGGGGAAGGAGCAAGGACGGCTGCACAGCGTCTTCGCTCTCATGGCACGCACCTCCTCACGAGGCGGCAACGCACCCACAGCTGCACGGAAGCCGACTGGGGATGGCGGGAGGGACAGCGGGAGGGAGAAGCACCATGGCAAGCTCCCTCCACCACTTCAGCCAGCGGGACAGCATCCCCAGCAGGGCTACAGCAGGACGTGTCCTGGAGAGCAGACCCCCATGCCGGAACATCAGACACCCCCACGTGTCCTGTGACACGGAGCACGGAAGAGCCAACCCGCGGGGAGTCCTCTCCAACACAACCCAAATGGCCTCATTGATGGAAGTCCTGAGCCAGCTCGCCACCCTGCCGGAGGCACGGCAACCACAGAGGCGAGCTGGTCCCTGGGCGGACTACCGTTGGCACCGTCGACACCTCTGGCTCTTCCCTCCTGGCGCTGTACAGGCAGGAGGTGCAGGGCCCGCCCCAAGGACATGGGGCAGGACGGCCATTGAAATGAGAGCAGCGGGACTGCGAGTGAAAAACAGGTTGTTCTCCTCCCACAAACACAGCCTAAAGGGCACGCAAGGGCTTTATTGATGGAGAACGTGCTGTGCAGGACACGATGCACCAACGTTGCTGGAGAAGCCAGGATGGAGCGTCCGTGGTGGTGGCTCCTTGGTGGCCTCCATCCCCCATGTCAGGGGAGCTGCCTGGCAGCGGCGTCGCTGCGCTCCTCCTCTCGCTGCGCCGACACGCGGCAGCAGCAGAAAGCTCTGCGCAGAGCTCGCAGTGCTGCCCGGAGGCGCGAGGGCCATCTCATGGGAGCTGCAGCGCGCGGGAGGGCGCTGGTGCCTGTGGGGGAAGCAGAGCCGTGGGTCAGGGTCTGGGCCAGCACCAGGTGCCTGTCCCCCACCACCAAGGGCTTCCCAAGGGCTCCTGGCCGGGGCTCAGCCGCTCCCCGAGGGCATCCTGCTGCTGGCCTCAGCACCGACCGCTGTGTCGGGACGGGCTCGCCGTGCCCACAGTGGCTCTGCAGTTAGTACATACCTGCCTCTGCCTCTGGCGTGTTCTCGAGGGAAGATGGTGTCTTCTGCTCCCTGGGTCCAGAGGACACCTGCATGGGCAGAGCAAAGCCCCAGAGGCAGGTGCTATGAGCTGGCAGTGCTCACGGTGCTGCTGCAGCAGCAGGGCTGTGGCAAGGGCCATGCCACGGAGAGGGCACTGGAGGCTGCCCCGTGTGTGTCCTGAGGAGGCTGGGGGGTGCCTGTGCTTGGGGGCTGCTGCTGGGGCTGCCCCTTCTCTCCTGACTCCACATCCATGCCCCAGGGCTGCACTCAGGGTAGGGCGAGCAGGGCACGACAGCCGTGCCTGCAAACACAAAGCAGCAGGCGTCCTGCCCATGGCACACGGGCCAGGGGCTGAAGGGTTGGGGGTGCCAGCTGCCGATCGCGGGCAGGGGGACCTCTCCAGAGCCACCCTGCAACACCTCAGCATTGCTCACAGGGCAGCTCCCTTTGGTGGTGGGTGTTGCTGATGCCAAGTTTCTTGCTCACCTGTGGAGGAGGTCCTGCAGGCAAGGCAGAGCTCCCTGACGCAATGTCTTTGGGCATTGCTGTTTCAAGAGGCAAGGTGTTTCTGTGAGCACAAGGGCCTTTAGCCAGCGGAGAATCCTCTGGCTCCTGGTGTGTCGCAATGGATGGAGATAGAGCACCGTTTTCTGTGTGTGCCTTTGCTGCGGTGGTGTGTGATGGGACAAGAGGCACACTGTCCCCCACGTGCACCCGGTCTGCAGCCAAAAGAGGTGCTCCTGCCTCGACTTCCTGCAGCAGTGCTGGGGAGGAAGGCGATCTCTGCACGTTGCTGGCTGCCTCCCTCACATCGTCTCCTTCGTTAAAGCTTTTGCAGGCAGGCAGCTGCCTGAGGCACATTGCTCTGCCACCCAACACGCTCCTGAGGCTTGGAGTGACCCAACTCGTGCACACCGTGGTGTTCCTCTCCATTTCTTCCCATTGGAAACTCTCTTCATCATCCTCCTCGTCCTCCTCACTGCACTCCTCCTGCTCCTTGTGCCATGCTCTCTGCACTCTCTTCCTGGCTGCCATCTCAGTCTCCGTCTTGGGTGCATGGGTGTAGAGCCCCTCCAGCACCTCCCACTTGGACCTGGCATCCTTGAGGAGCTCCACTCGCGTCACCTCCGGTTGCCACAGGTTATAGAAAGAGTTTCTAGCGTGGAGCTGAAGGGAGACAGGGGGATTGGTGAAAGGAGTTGATTTTTCCACCAGAAAATGCCCCACACAGCCATCGAACCCCTGTCCAACCGTTTTGTTGCTGTGGGGCACGGTAGCACACCTGAACACAAGAAGAGTTTCCACCTGTCCCGCCCCATGCCTTGCACTCACCTCCTTGGGTCGAACACTGAGGCATCCTGATGCCGTGAGGGTGAAACGTTTCCCCTTGACCTCCAGTTCCTGGCCCTCTCTCTCCTTTGGCCCTTGCTCCGTCCTTTCGAGGAAGCTTTCTCGCAGCTGCCCCAAGCTCTGTCCGGTGCACTCCAGGAAGGTCCTCGCGAGCTCCTCCAGCGGCTCCGTTTTGATGGAGAGCACGGCCAGATACTGCGCGGCGTTGTCGCTGTGCAGACGCTGCGGCTTGCCTCGAAGGCAGCAGATGATTCCAGGAGGCTGCTGTTTTAAGGCCTGCCAGGAAGGCTGCCAGTGTAGACTCACCGGCCCATAGGCACTGCCCGGGGAAGAGAGCACAGACAGATACTGCGCAGTGCTGTCAGGGCGGACACGCAGCGCTTGGCCTTGGAGGTTGCAGATGATGCTGAATGGGGTCTCCCATGGCACCATTGCACTCTGGGTGCCGGCAGTGCTGGCTTGTGCTGAGCTTGGTGGCACCTCTGCGAAGTATTGGCTGCTGAGGCACACCTCCACTGAAAGGCTCTTCTCCATGTCCTCCCTGTGCAGGGCATCCTCTGTCGCAGCACAGGCTGTTTCCCTTTGGGGAGTCTCAGCAGCAGACGCTTGGCCTCGTGGAGGCCACATCACAGGCTCTGGGGACACTGAAGTCTTGGCTCCCACGGAGTCCTGGCTGGGCGCCTTCATGTCCAAATCCTTTTCCAAGGATAATAATGATGAAAGTGAGTGCCGTTCTTTCCTCCCACTCTATGCCCTCCCCTCCCATAAATTCCCTCCCCTTCTGGGGCCTGAACAACAGCAACACTCTCCCACCTAGGAAGATGCTGCCCTGCTCCTACAGGCAGGGTGGGGAGGGGATTGTGAGCATGGGGGAAGAGATGGGCAAAGGCAGTTCCCAGAGAGCCCTGAGGCAGCTCCTTGCAGTCACCGCGCAGAGCAGGCAGTCAGGCTGTGGGGTCAGGGCCCTCCTGTTTCCCCCAGTGCTTCCTGCCTGCTCCTCAGCAGCTGCACAGTCACGCAGAGGCTTGGCCACCGTCGTGGTGCAGCCCTATACCTGTGTGATGATGTTTTCCAAGTCTTGTGAGCTCAGTGGGGCCGGGAGCAAATGCAAGCTGTCCCTTGTGTGGGACGAAGCCAGGGTCTCGCCGTGATGCAGTGCAGCACGCGGATCCTGCTCGGCTCCCTGCGCGGACAAGGAGAAACCAATGAAGGTGGTCGTGCTGGTACTAGTGGCTCCTGAGGCAGAGAAAGCCTCATCCCCACGTCAAAGGGACGTTCACAGCTGAGCCAGGCCAGCTATGCTGGCCCCACAGATGCTCTCTGAACATCAGGGCAAGGCTCGCAGGCTCCTTTAGCACCTTGGATGGTCCTGCTCACTGTGTTTTATGTGGAGAGTCCAGCAGCGAGTACCCTGACCTGAGAGAAGGTCCTGCCGGGCTGGTTTGCCCCGACTCCTCTTCCCCACCATCCTCATGCTCTCTCGTGCGGCTCCCATCCCCGCTGCCCACCTCTCCCGCTAGAGCCACCACTCACCTCACTGCCACCTTCCTGTGCATCAGAAAGGCCTTCCACAGGCTGCCAGCAAGCGTTTGCCTGCCGCTCCTTCTCCATCTCCTGGTTCTACACCTGGAGACGGGCTACTCTGGACTCAGAGAAGTGCTGCTCCCTCGGGAAGGAGCTGCTCTGCTCAGAGTACGCATCCAGAGTGGGCCAGGGCGAGGACTCTGCCCAGGCATAAATACGGTCGCCGTGGGCACCATCCCGTCACAATGGCCTTGGGGACATGATGTCATCTCCATCACAAAGGCCTGCGTGTTGCCATGGGCGGGGCCAGGACCATGGCGTGGTGATGACCAAGGGCACCCCCATTTCAGGAGCTTAGTGATCACCAAGGGGAAGCCTACAGCACACAGAGCCCTCCGCATGGGTCCCTGAAAGGTCAGGCTTTCTCCTGGAGCAAGAGGATTGCATCATGGGGGTCCTAGCAAGTGATTAGGTCTAGGGGACTGTTTGTCCTCTGCCCTGTGCGTACCAGAGCTGCGAGATTCAGGCGGGGGCAGGGGTGGCACCAGGAGTTTCCCATGTGTTTGGAGAGTACATCTTCTGTACTGCAGTGTGTGCTTAAGAGAACACCCGGCCAAGGCTCCGGGCTGTCTTCGAGGGCTCCTTGAACCAGTGTATCTTGCACGGAGGCAGAGGATTGTAGTAGGCGCCGCTTTTCCAAGAGAAATAAGGCCACTGCCACACTAATTGTGGAAGGAATGACACAGCTGCCACAATCCAGACAGAAATTAGGCCGCTGCCACGGCTGGTGGGAGACGGTGGGAGGAATGACGCAGTTAACACCTTTCCCCACAGAAATGTGCCTGGTGCCTCCTCATTCTTTCTCCTCAACTCAGGTCTCTGCTTCTTTCCCAAATTAAACAGTGAATCTCTTTCCCAGCTAAAAAAGAGGTTTATTCTGCGGAATGAAGGTGCCACTTGAGGTGGGGGCCTCCAAGCAGAGACCTCTAATCCCCACGTCCTTAGCTGTAGGTTTCGGCTTCAGCCCAAGCGCAGCCGCTCCCATCCCCAAAGGGCAATCCCTGATAACCCATCCCGCGACTTCCCGGCCTGGTGTCCTGCTGCCCCATGGGCTGCCTGTTGCTGCAGGGGTCTCTGGAGGGGCGCTCGGGGATGGTTATCTGCCTTGCTGCCCCTGTCGCTGCTGCCCTAGGAGCAGCTCCCGCTGGCCGTGGCTGTGGCCTGGCTGCAGCCGGGGCTGGGCCTTGCGGCGTCAGCTCTGCAGTGACCAGTGCTCAGGGCTGCTGCTCTGGCTCTTCCCTCCTGACGCTGCACGGGCAGGAGGTGCAGGGCCCGCCCCAAGGACATGATGCCGGAGGGCCATTGAGATTAGAGCAGCTGGGCTGACACACAAGGGTTAGTACATAGCTGCTTCTGCCTCCGGCGTGTTCTCGCGGGAAGACGGTGTTTTCTCCTGCTCCTTGGGCTCAGAGGCAACCTGCATGGGCATGATCCACTCTTGTTATTTGGGGTAACCAACATAAAGAATTTGCTTCTCCACTCCTAAAGTCTAAGCTGAAACAAATCCACTCTACAGCAGCATATATACAATGTCAGCGAACAGGCAATGTGCCAAAATAAATAAAGGCAAAATTTATGCTATTTTTTTTTGCTTCTTAATGCTGTTCAAAGACAGCCAGAGATGTATTCTACTTGCCATTTAGAGGGGGAATTCATAGGATATTTTTTATCTTCAAAGTGGGAAAATTTTCAAGCTGAGGAGTCCAATCTTAGGCTCTCATAAGCTATATCAGGCCTTCAAATAAAATGCTTTATTTCATGTTCTTCATTTGGCTTTGCCATATACCTATACTTATAAGGAGGACTTTATTTCTGTAAACTCTGTACAAATATTGAAATCTTTCTCTGCTCTCCCTTCCAAGTTCCCAGTCCAAAAAACCCTCAAGGGTCCCTTGTCTGATATGAACATAAATGTTAGGGAGTCAATGCTGTTTCTAAGGTCAGATCACTCAAAGATCAAGAGGAAGAGTCACTCAAAGATCAAGAGGAAGAGGTCTAATGAATCTTTTACATGCACTGTCAGGGAGGGATTTGGTTTTATGCCTCAACAAAATAGTAGAATAGCTCTCTCCTAAAATATTGTTTTCCCATCAGCTCAGACTAAAATTTCTGGGGTTGCCAGAACTGAATCCTTCGTGCCATTCATTTTCCTTAGGTTCATTCAATCCAGGTTGGATGAATCAATTTACTAAATGCATGAGAACCGAATAGACTCCAGTCAACCATATAGGAAATTAAAACAGTAGCTTTCTATCAAAAAGTGTTGCTATTTCTTTTATTTTTATTGTTATATTTATTTTTTTAGGAAGCGTACCAGGGAGCGGAGCAGGTGTCTTTAGTTGGTGCTTAAGGCCACTCTGTTAAGCGTCACTCGGTATTAGTCAAAACACACCCTGGTTTAGCAGAGACATAACGGCAGCTGTTCCAGTCTTTGTCATGGGCGAGTGCTAGTGCCAGCAACATGAGCGGAGCATTTGGCATTTTTATCATGCAACACAGGGATTCATTTGGCCACTGCCAAGTGAGAAAGCAGCGTGCACCCGTACAGAGGTGAAAGGTTTGGATTAGTAACCCTCTGTCATGGCACTAAGTGGAACAACTGCTAATGTTATAAGGGACCAAGTTTGTGCTTGGCTTTGCTTTCACTAAGGCTAAATGGGATGGGCAAACAAAACATGCATTCTCCTTCAGCCTTGGATGCATGGGGTTGGTCTGGAAAAAGAGAGGTCCATGAGGAGCCACAGAAACACCCTGACCACAGCACAGCACAGGGGATTTTAGAGGTAGGCTTCCTTGTGTTCAAAGTCTGCTCTTGTTCTCCATTAGAGTAGAACCCTAAACAAGGCAGAGATTTGGTTTTATTAGCCCTTATGCACAATGAGGAGCTGCATGAGCACATTTGGAAGGGGGAAAGGTGATTAGGACAGAAGGGGAAGGAGAGATGGAGAAGCGGAAAAGAGTGAATCCATGAGGCCGGTGGCCTCATCATCACAGTTATAACTTGCGACCACCACTTCCACACCCCCATGTACTTCCTCCTCCTCAACCTCCCTGCCCTGGACCTTGGCACCGTCTCCACCATTATCTCCAAGTCCATGGCCAGTTCCCTCCAGAGCACCAGGGCCATTTCCCGCTCAGGATGTGCAACCCAGCTCTTCCTGTTTGCCTTCTTCCCTTCAGATGATCATTCTCTCCTCACAGTCACGGCCTGTGACCACTGCGTTGCCCTCTGCAGACCCCTGCACTACGAGACCTTCCTGGGCAGCAGAGCTGGGGTCAAAATGGTAGGGGCTGCTTGAGGAACAAGAAACTCAAGCATGCACTGAATAAACAGTTCAGCTGGTACTAGCTGAGCAGCAATCAGCTGCCCATTCCTCTGCACAACTGATTTCTAATTTATCTTGGAAAGATTTTTGTCCTTTGAAATTGTCTCCTTCATAGTAGTGTTTGAATGCATCCCACTTCCCCAGCATCATGCACCACAGTCTACCTGAGCTGGTCATATCTTGTAAATATGTGATTCAGGGCTGTCCTCTCTCCAATAAAAGGGAAGGTCACTTTGGAGGAGGGTCTTTTTTTTTTTTTTTTCTAAAGTTGGAGCCGAGGATTTGCTCAAGGCCTTTTAGCATGAAAGACACCTTTTGCTTTTCCATGGATTTCCAAGGCCTCGTGGTAATGAGCTCATGGGGTGATGTGTTAGAGCATGAGGGCTGGATTCAGCATTCACTACTTGGTTCCCTGGAAAAAAAAAGATAAGGGAAGCAGAGCGTCACTGTCCTCTGTGTCCTTGTGCCAAGCACTGGGCCTGGTGTCAGCTTGGGGACTGGTGGGGCAGCTGATCACACATTCCTGCACCCTGGAGCTGCTTTGCCCACAGTGGCTTGGGCTGTGCTGTGAGTGTCCAGAGCTCTGCAGCACCCTGTGTCGGGCACTGCTGTGGGGCCACGCCAGCCTGGGCTGCACGGATGGTCGGGCTGGGGAGAGGGCAGCAGAGGTGGGGAGAGCCAGAAAGGGGCTGTTCTGGGCTGCTCATGGCCCACGAGAGGAAAACAACAGTGTTATCTAAGGGGGGTGAACAGGCACCGGGGGGGACACACATGGATGGGTCTGTGGTTCTGGGCCAGCTCTTGTGTCCACGGCCTGTATGGATGGGAACGGTCAGATCTCCCCAACCTCTCTCCCATCACAGACTGCGGCAGATCCTGGAGGATGTCAGTGTGCTCCCCCGGCCTGAGACCCGACCACGGCTGGGCAGGCAGCGGGTGCTGGGGAGGTGCCAAAGCAGGAGGGTTGTGGAGGGATGGAGCACCAAGGGTTGTCCTGGGGACTGTGCTGGGGACATTCCCCCAAGCCAGAATGCGCCTTGTCCTATGTGGTGACTGCACAGTGGGTCCATGCTGCCACATATCATAGAATCATAGAATCCTAGAATGCTCCAGGTTGGAAGGGACCTCTAGAGATCATCTAGTCCAACCCCCCTGCACACACAGGGTCACCTAAAGCACGTGGCACAGGACTGTGTCCAAGCAGGTTTGAAGATCTCCAGAGAAGGAGACTCCACAACCTCTCTGGGCAACCTGTTCCAGTTCTCTGGCACCCTCGCTGTTAAAAAAATTTTCCTTAAGTTCATGTGGAACTTTTGGTGCTTCAGTTTGTGGCCATTACCTCTAGTTCTGTCGGTGGCCACCACTGAAAAGAGACCAGCACCATCCTCCTCACTGCCTCCCTTGAGGTACTTATATACACTGATTAGATCCCCTCTCAGCCTTCTCTTCTACAGGCTGAACAGGCCCAGCTCCCTCAGCCTCTTCCCATAGGAGAGATGTTCAAGGCCCCTAATCATCCTTGTGGCCCTGCGCTGGCCTCTCTCCAGCAGCTCCACATCCCTCTTGTACTGTGGAGCCCAGAACTGGACACAATACTCCAGATGTGGGGCAGGGATACTGAGGGCACGGAGCTGGGACAGAGATGGGAGCTGTGATGCTGCTCACTGCTCCACCGCCCAAAAGAAAAGCCAGGAGGGCTCTCCCAGCCCGGCCTGATGAGCTCTTGTCCCTGCGCCCACCATGGCAGAGAAGAGGCTGAGCACCAGCAGATCCCTCAGCTACAGCTGCGCCAGCCTTGGGGAGCTGCCCGGAGCACCAGGACAGGCAGAGCACCTTCCTGGCATGTCCCAGTCCACAACGAGGGTGGCAGAAGCAGCAGGGAAATGGTCTGTTCTAGTTCCTGAACACATTAAGGCCGTGGGAAGATCCCTCATGAAGTCATCGAGGGCAATTTGTGCCTCACCAACCTGATTGCCTTCTCTGGTGGGATGACTGGCTGTGCGGACAAGGGGAGCGCAGTGCACGCTGCATGCCTAGAATTAAGGAATGCCCTTAACATGTTTTTCCATAACATCTTTGTAGCCAAACTGGGGGAACGTGAGCTGGAGTCATCAGCATGTGAGCAATGAGCTGGAGGCCGCTTCGCCCAAAGAGGGAGAAGTGCTGGAAATTCAACTGGCCAATGGTTATGTGTGAGATTCCCCAGAGCCCAGCTGAGATTCCAGCTGCCCACAGGCAGGAGTTGTCAGGCTGCGCAGGACTGCCCCACAGGCGCCGACTTGGCTTTTGGCTACTGATGGGGGAGAGCTTCTGCCTCGCAAGCAGGTCCTCTCCCTGCAGGAGCCCGCCTGCCCTTGCTCAAGGTTGGTCCCAGGGTGCAGAAAGCAGTGTCGCAGCGCCCAGCGTCATCTCAGAAACGGCTGCCTTGGAGGGCCTTTTCAATGGCCTTTCTTCTTCCCTTTCTCTGGTCAAGATAGGCATGGCCCAGAGCGAGAGTGTCCCGGGATGGGGGCTCCACGCTCCCCCTGCTGCCCTATGCCCCCTGCCTGCCCCTCCAAAGATGCCCTGGTGACTCTTGCAAGCTTCACACCGCACCAAAAAAAGGCTCACATGAACTTGGAAAGGGAGTTTATTTTTTGGAGAAAGTGACTTTTCTCCCGGAACCGTCCGGCTTTTGGCCCCGCTGCTCTTTCTTCTGGAGGCTGCGCATCACCGAAGCACTGAGGGGTAGAGGAGAAAGATGCTGAGTGTGTCATGACACACAGGTGCCTCCTGGAAATCCAAAGGCACATCCCAGCCCCCACCCCATTTCCGTGCAAGGGATGGCTGGGCCCAGCACAGGCGAGGCCAAGCTCCAAGGGCACTTGTATGCCCTGGTGTATAGGGCAGCGAAAGACCCTCTCTCCCCTGGGCCTTGGCACAAAGGGCTTGGCAGGAGCAGGGACCCCGCCTGCCTTGGGAGCTACTTACCGGCGAGCCCCTTCCTCCTCCTGCTTCTGCTCCTGCTGGTTTTGCTCCACCCTTTCCTTCCAGCGGTCCCGAAGCAGTTTGTACGCGGTGGTGACCTTCGCGTTCTGCTCTACTTGCGGTAGGTGATATCTGCAGGAGGAGGAACAAAGTCCTTGTCCTGCTCCCTGGGGACCCCTGGCACTTTTCCCCTCTGCAGTTCCTCCACACCCTCCCCAGCAGAATTCAGGGGATGTTGTCTATCCCGGTAGGTATCAGGGGATGCTGCATGCCCCGCAGCAGAGGGATTTCAGGTGCTCCAGGGACGGGGAGGGTCAAGGTGCACCATTATCCCAGGCCGCAGCTTGCAACTCGCGTGCCTTGCACACTCACTTGTCCGCTGGCATGCCTCTGTCTGCGGAGGAGCGCTGGCCAAGGGGTTCCAGCTTCTTCACCCTTTGCATCTGTTTCGTAAGGGCAAGAAGAACAAACTTCAGGAGGACATTCAGGAGGGAGGAGTGAACAGGGGAGATGGCACTGGCCCACTCACAGGGGATGGACCTGGTCCAGGCACAGATCCACAGGTTGCCACCCCCTCGCCCATTTCCCCTGGCTGCAGCCATCTCCCTCCTCGGAAGGGCTCAGCCAACTTGGCTGCTGCCCCAGGCAGGCAGCAATCCTCCTCCTGGGCCCTGGCTGCCTGCAAAGCTCCCTTGCCTGCCCGGCAGGCAGGAGATGCCCCTTTCTCAGAGGGCCCTGCACGGCATCCCATAGCTTCTCCTGACGTGGGGCCCTTTCTGCCCCCACAGCCTGCTGTCCCCTCTGTGCGGCTTGCCCTTGCCTCTCTTTGAAGACGGAGATGCAGGCAGCCCTTGGAGCGCACTGCATGGGAGGGTGGTCGTTTCCTGGCAAGGGCACAGGAAGGCAACTCGATCACACTTTTGTGCGGTTGGGAGGGAGAGTTGATGGGTTTTGCCCTTCACCGTCTCTTCTGCCCCTGCTCTTGAGCCTCACGGGCTCTTTGCCCCTTTTCAACACAGCGGGAATATTGTTCTCTCCTGCCGTAACTGAGCAGGGACCAAAGAGGCACTGAGCTGTCCTCTACGCCTTCAATGCCAAAAAGAACCGTTTCTGCGATTAACAAAACCCCAGAAGAATTTTTGCAGGCGTTTTGTGTTGGAGAACAAAGCCAAATTTGCATCCTTGCAGGACACATCCCAAAAAGGACACTGGGGGTTGTAGGGAGCCCGCGCTGAGGGCCCTTTCCACGACCTCCCATCACACACCTGTGCAGCAGCCCTGGGAGCAGCACGGGCAGCAGCAGGCCGAGGAGCGGCCGGAGGATGCGGGCGGTGCTCCACTTTGCCCTCCTTCTGCACCAGAGGGTCCTCCACATGCCCCGCTTGTTTGACAGAGTTGCTGAGAAGACACCGTGGGAGGCAAGAGGTTGAGGGTACGGGGCTTTTGATCCCACAAGGAAAAGGATGGGATTCCCTGCAATCTCGAGGGACTCCTTCCTGGACAAACGCTCCTGCACTAGGCATTTCCTTTTAGCTCCCCAAAACGTCCTGGCGCTGGAGGAAAGTTAAGGCCATGGGAGGCTCCCATGCAAAGTGGTACGTGCTTGCCTTCCAGCAGGAGAACAGCCTTAAGTGGGGTGTGTGTGGGAGGCCTTTTGGAGGCCCTAGGCCCAGCATGGTCAAAGGGGCCCGCTCTGGAGCACAGATCCTCCTCCCTCCCGCCAAGGCTCTCACCTGGCAGCAGGCTGCTTCGCCGGGCCTTGCCGCCTGCTGCCTGTGCCTGCGTTGGGCAGCGCGGGCAGACACAGCTCCTGGCGCTGCTGCAGGCGCTTGCCAGGCTGCTGCTCTGCAGGGAGGAAGGGAGGAAGCTCTTGAGCAGAGCCTGCTGAGCAGCCCCTTTCCAGGGGGCTGCTGTGAGGCAGCGTGGGGGGACAGGGAGCCAACGTGCCCCGCAGGCGGCAGCTTTGGCCTTACCTTTGGTGGGGCTGGTGCTCCTGAGCTCCTCGGCTTTATTTTTCCCAGAGCGGGAGGCGGTGGAGACAGCCTTGGCCTCTGGGCTGCCTTTCTCCAGGAGCCGAAACCTGGAAAGCAGAGGACGAGGCAGGTTTGAAGAAAGGGGGCTGTCTGCCCTGGCCTCTTGCTCCAGGACTCATGCTGCTTCCTGCCCTAGGAGAACTCCTCGTTTACCAGATGCTTTGCACACTTCCCCGGGGAGGTTGGCAGTGTCCCCCAAAGCCAGGGAACTTGGCATAAGTGCCTGTGAGCACTGAGCCCCGGCAGTGCACCCGGCTGAGCAGCAGCTGCGAGGGCCCCCTGTCAGCCAGCCAAGGGCTGCAAAGGAAACGCACTCACCTGGGGAAGACGCGCACGGGGCGAGAGCAGGTCCCGGGAAGAGTCATCCTCCCAGCTGCCTTGCTGGGATCCTTTGCCCAAGGGACCTGCAAGGCAGCACAGGCCCGTTGGGAGGTTTCCGAGGCAGCTTCCTGCCTGCTGGCAAAGGCAGCAGCCCCTGCGGGTGCTGCAGGAGAAGCCGCCGCTCCAAAGCCTCCTCCTCAGCCCCAACCGTGCCCATAAGGCCCTTGATGTAGCATGCAGATGCTGCACGAGAGAGCCCTGAGAGTGGCTCTGGAATGATTCGAATATCCATGCGAGTCATTCTGTAGAGACGAGGATGCAGGGAAGTGGGGCTGGACGCTCTCCTGGGGAGTGGGAAATTTGGTGGGACCAAGCTTTGGAGAAGGTGTTTGTTTAGTCTGCGCAGAGCGGGAAGCCACTGAGGCTTCCCAAAGCAATGGAAGTAGGCCTGGAAAGCAGAGCAACTTACACTGAGAAGGGCTGCAATTAAGCTTGCTGTTTTTTCCAGCTTTTTGATGCAGCTGGCGTAAAACCTCATGCAAAGTCTGTCTCCCTGTTGGGTCAGGACACCAATGTCCCTGAAGGCAAAGGCCACATCCTGCTTCTTGCCCAAGTGCAATCTGAACAAGTGGATGGTCTCTCTCACGCAGTCTTTTATGACATGCCACGGAAAGGAGGTGGCCAGGGACAAGCGGTGGTAGTTGAGCGTCTCAATCTGGACATCGTCTGCAAGGAAGAGAGTCTGCAATGTCAGTGCTACAGGGGCCGCAGCTGGCATCGCTGGGCCATCAAGGCATGGGAGTGGCGTGGAGCCAAGAGTTGGGGCATTGAGGGCAAGAGAGCCCGACTTGCTGCGACACTCGCAGCAGAAGAGCGCACCAAAGGTCCTTCCCAAGAAAGAGCTCTCTGTGTGGGGGGTTGCGCGGGGGGAGCTCTCTGTGTTCCCCAGCTGTGGAGGGCATTGCCTGTTTCTGGCAGCCCCTGCATAGCGCAGGGAGCGCACTCCCAGCCCGGGTACAGTGGAGAGGGGAAGCGGAGGGTGGTCCCTGCTGTCTCACCAGGGAGAGTCACTTCGGGGCACTCCTGCACACAGACCATCTGCTCGCCCAGCTTGAAGATGGGTCTCCGAACCATGAGCACCCCTTCTTCACCCAGGCTCACTGGCTCCTGGACTGTGCAGAAGGTGCCAAGACCCTTGAGCAGGACACCCTGCACATAGAAAAGACAGAAAGGCCCTGTGTAAGCATTGTGTTGATGGAAAAGGGGAGGACTGTGTGAGCGAGGGCAGGCTGCTCTGTGCCCTCCCTGCTGTTGCGCTACAGTAGGGCAAGACTTTGGAAAGCTCTGGAGGAGAGCCCCTTCCTGTGGATGTTGTCCTCAGCCTCCTCTCCACATTTGGTCCTCACCGTCCTCCAAGTATTTCCTACCATGGCAGTGGACAACAAGATCCCAGGGCTCTCAAAGAGGACAGAGGCAGGAAAATGCCTCCATCTCTCTGCTTGGCCTCTGCATTGTAGCCACCAGGAAAGGGAAGCCCCACGAGGTGTCGAATGTTTCTTCACACGAGACCTGCCCGTAGTTTCTCCCCCAGTTTGACAAGGAGCTGCTCTGCGGCACACGGGCTGGTGGCAGTGCGCTGCCGTGGCGCTGGGGGAAGGATTGCTCCCAGGGGCCCAGGGCTCTCTGCACAACTGAAACCCCCAAGGCGAGGAGGAGCAGGACGGCAGCCCACCTTGTTCAGCTTCAGCTGCTTCAGGATGTAATGGGACACAGCGTCCCAGATGGTGACAATCTCTGTGGAATGAGGGAAAGATGTGTCAGGCCCTGTGTCAGAGAGCTCACGAGCTCTCCGCAAACGACTCCCCCCTGGGTGACCGATGCACGTGCATGCAAGCCAACCAAGAAGCCACTGGCCGAGCTGCTCAGGTGGCCTGTGCCCCTGTTTCAGGCTGCCAGCCTTACGCTGATCCCCACAGACATGCAGAGGAGAAGGCGGGACAGGGGAAGGATTTGGCACAAGATCAGTGGCCAGTGACTCTTGGCAAAGGATGCCAGTTGCAAGTGCGAAACTCCAAACATCATCTGCCCACTAGAGCACATGTGAGGATGCAGGGGCATGAAACTGAGGTTGTCCCAAACAAGAAAACTCCTTGGATTTACTCCAGAGCAAAGGATTTGTTTGCACCAGGGGCATTGGTGGCGAGCGCTTGAGAACCCTGGGGGAATGCAGGGACACATCCATCTCCTGGACAGGGGATCTCTTCCCTCATAGCGGCAGTCCACCAAACGCCTTCCCCCTTCCCAGGCAGACGTGACCCCTCACTGCAACTCCCTGAGCAGAGGGAGCTGTGCCCAAAGGAGCCTTGGGACCCAAGGCAGCCACAGGTGCAAGACCCACGAGTCCCGGATGACACGTTGTCTCCCAAGCCACGCAGGACCCTCAGGCCACGCTCTCCCAACAGGCCCCAGCCCTCCGCAGGCTACAGCCCCGGGGCCACAGCTGCTTTGACCCCTAACAGGATCTGCGGCACCTGGCAAAGCAGCCCTCAAACCCTTACCCTCAGTGGAGAGCTGCAGGAGCACGGGGAATAGAAATGAGTGCTCCGGACCAATGGTCTTAGTCCAGAAGCCCTCCATCTTGGCTTCCCCGCTGTCCTTGGCTTGCCGGTCGAGCAGGGATGAAGAATTCTCTTCCCACGACCTCGCCAAGGCCTCCTCTCTCTCCAACGAGCCCCTTGTTCTCAGCCCATGAGGGAGAGCTTCCCCGAGCGCTCCCGCTGCCTCCTGTGTGCGCTCCTCGTCACCGAGAAGCTCCAAAGGGCAGCAGTGGAGCACAGCACGGCGAGCAGTGACCAGCAGCGCGCGTGCCTGGCAGGGAAGTGACAGGGCCCTGCTGATCGCTGGGGTCACTTCCTTGTGATGCAGCACAAGCCAGTGTGACCTCAGCGCGTGTCACCAGGGGCTGCATGAGGGGAGCTGTTGGGACCTGCACGGGTCTTCCAGAGCTGAGCCAGGGTTACAAGACACACACTCAATATGAGTTTAGATCTTGCCTCATTTATTAGGTTGCATGTAGTACATTTATATGATTCTGGTAATTAGTGATGTAACTACAAAGGCTCCTAATTGGTAGACAATGATGTAACTAAGACCCTTACAGCCCCCCTTACTTGTTTAGCTCATCCGTTTAGTTCAGCAGCTCTTTATTCCCTCTGACCTTGTCCTACTTTCTTATCCTCTGGTCAGCAGTCTCTTTGTTCTTTCACTGAGACTCTCATCAAGGCCTGGGTTGTGCAGGCCGCCTGTAACCATATTGAGACCCCGATCGTTTAACCATTCTTCTGTAATTCCCCCTTTTTTCTTTTGCACAAGCCAGGCCTGATCGGTAGTAGAAAATAACATTCGTTTAGCACATTTGAAAGCACAGCTAAATAAGCACAGGACAAAAAGCATAACAATCAAAAGCATTAATCCCGTCTTAAACAAAGATTTGAGCCACCCACCAATACCCAACAGATCTGTTAACCCATCCAGTCCAAAGAAACCCACGTCCTTTTGTATCTTCTGGGTGTGATCCATCAACTGCTGAATCTGCTGGTGGATTGCCTTAGAGTGGTCTTGTAGGAATACCTAAGAGGAATAGCTTAGAGGAATACCTAACACCAGTGCATCAAATTGATCTGCTGTGCCACAAAGCCAACAGCTCTTGATTTGGGTATAATTAACAATACACCTAAGAAGCATAACATATCCATTAGTGTTAAAAATAGCATCAGCTTCTATAACAGCGTTAAAAGCAACATTACCTCCCAAAAGCCACAATATACAGCTAATAATAACAGTAACACTTCTTCTTCCCATGTTGTTCTTCTACAGGCTCACACTTTCCACAGTTAGGGTACCGGCTGCTTGCCTGCTACATTTGATGTATGCGAGTTTGCTTCCAGCCAAGCTCTCACCCATTTTTGCTGGTACCCATCTGGTTCCAGTATCTGTAACGACACAAGCATACCCTTTTCCCCAGGTTACCAAGTCCAAGGGTCCCGTCCAGTTTCCCGTGTTCCAGTCTCTCAGCATCACCTTACACGGACCCGACTTTACTTCTGTCAGGGCTCCCTTTAGCCCAGCCCTGTGTTTGACCATCAGAGGGACTAGGCTATCCTGGGGTAATCTCAAAAAAATTAAAAGCACATTAAAAAAGCAAAGTATGGATAATTACTCTTGAGGCAATACTTGTCCGCAGGACACTGAGACTGACCATTCTCTCGAGTTGGCGGATTAGAGGGTTGCTGATAGGCTGCTAACTTGGCGGGCATCCCTGTGGAGACAACATAGGCCTCAGTGTCAGGAGTCTCACACCCCGCCTTTCTCTCTGCACTGTCTGTTTATGCCCGGTGCATCCTGCCACGTAGGGCCAGTACGTGCCAGCAGGCAGACCGGGGGGCGGACAAACTCCGCCTTCAGTCACATAACCTTCCCTCCTGGTCGCGCAGGTGCACATACCAGTAAGTGGTCCCAGCCGTCAGTCTGAGGGTCCTGCCTTCCTCATCTTCCTCCCTCTCAGGTGTTTGACCTTCAAACTAATTTAGGGGATGTTTGCAGTTAAGTTGGCTACAAGTCCAGTCGAGTAGCCGCCTTCAACTGCTTTCAGAGGAGGTCGGCTGTGAGCCTGGCTGAGCAGCCGCCTCCGCGCTCCTTATTGCTCAGCCTGGGCAGGCAAACATCTTCTTTCTCAAGATCTGGATTCTATTTCGCACAACAGTTTTATGACTCTACGGATCATGCAAATTTCCAGCTTTCAACCATACCTCGTGTCAGCATCAATATACAAAGGATACAACACATAGTAGGGACGAACATAGCAAACAGAAATAATAGCCCTAATAACGGTTTCTGTCCTCACTTAAAGCATTACAATTCTCCAACCCCCACTTTAAAAGACGGATCAAATTCCCCTGCACCTCCCCCCTGGCTGTTGTCAAGCCCTCAGCAACATAAGTCTCCTTGATCTCATTCGCCTTTTCTTCCCCAGCCCGCTTCTCTAATTTTTCAAGGTGATCCAACAAGTCCTGGACCCAACTGGGCTGTTCTTCAGGCGCAACGGGGGGGTCTGGAAGCCGGAGCATAGATGGTGTAGCAGGCGGAGGTGCAGGCATGGGGGGTTAGCGATGGATCTCCAAACACCAGTGGTTTTCGGTGGCATGGTGGTCCCGGTCCTGAAGTGCTTGCAAAGGCTGCCATGGCTCATTTTCGCTCTCGGTGCGGGGATGTTGGAGATGCTGGAGAAGAGGGCAAGAAAAAGAGAGTAGGTCAACGCAGTTGACCTCTCTTCCTCCCTCACTGGACCCGGCGCAGGGGCCACAGGACCTGTGGGTCCTACAGGTACACTGCTTGCAGGTTCAGGAGGCTCATGATCCGGCGGTGGCCCTGTGATGTCCTTTGGGCGATGTCAGGGCTCGGAAGCCCCCCGCTTCCGTGGCTCGTCGGATGGTAACACTGGGCCCATGAACACCTCCTGAGAGGAGGTAGCCGCTTTCGTCGGCCCACTTTCTGAACTCGGTGATGTGGTAGCCACAAGCACCGCCATTGCAGCAGCGCGTTCGGCCTTCATTTCCTTTAATACCTGCCGCACCAACCGCCACCCAGTGGCTAATTTGACAGCATCTTTTGACCCCTTACTCACTTCTTCCCACAATTCTGTCCCAATCTGGTCCCATGTGGGCTCGAGTAAGGCCTTATCATATTTTAGTCCTCTCGTAGAAAGGATATGTTAGAGGAGCTTAACCACTGCTGCTTCCTCAGAGCTTAGCGTGGACCCCATCTCCTCCCCAGCCGCTCACCTGTCTTGGGTGAGATTCCAAATTGGTCTTTATGCCAGCGATTTTCCAGGTGCCGGGGCACCTGTTTCGGCTGGATCCTCCCGCACCCTCGGATACCACCACTGGTAAGCTCTCCTGGAAGTCTTCGGCACGAGGCTCCCTGTTCGGGCGCCACTTGTTGGCGCGGGGGTCTCGGACACCACGGACATGATCAATATGATCAAGCAGTGCCAGTTTATTCAGGGTTCCAAGTGCGCTTATATGCAAGGCTTCCCCGATAATGAGAGCGCTTCTTTACAATGATTGGTTGAGACCCCGCGTCCATGCGTCTAACTATACAGTGCGATAGGCTAACTAGCAGTGTCCACGCGTCCTTACGGTTAACGACTGTCCCCCTCTACTTGTTTGTCTCGGCTCTTTTACTCCCTCTGACCTTGGCCCACTTCCTTATCCCTTAGTCAGCAATCCCTTTGTTCTTTCACTGAGGTCTGACTTGCACAACATGGCCACTAGTCTTCAGAAATCCCGCAGAATTTTTTCCCAATATCTGTGATTCCTAACCTGAACCTCCCCTGGTGCAATGTGAGGCCATTTCCTGTTGTCCTGTTGGTAGGTATTTTGGAGAAGAAACCAGCCCTTGCCTTGTTACAACTTTCTGGTGGCTGTAGGGAGCGATAAGGTCTCCCCTGAGTCTTCTCCAGACAAAACAATCCCAGCTCCCTCAGCCGCTCCTCATAAAGTCTGTGCTCCAGCCCCTTCACAGCTTTGTTGCCCTTCTTTGGACACGCTCCAGCACCTCCATGTCTTTCTTGTAGTGAGGAGCACAAAACTGAACACTGTGTTTGAGTTGCGGCCTTACCAGTGCTGAATGCAGGAGGATGATCATTTCTCCGGTCCTGCTGGCTACACTGTTCTGATACAAGCCAGGATGCAGCTGGCCGCCTTGGTCACATGGGCACACTGATGGATCACATTCATCCTGCTGTCAGCCGACACCCCCAAATCCTTTTCTGCCACACATCTCTCCTGTCACTCTGCCCCAAGTCTGTAGCACTGCATGGGGTTGATGTGACCAAAGTGCAGGTCCTGGCACTTAGCCTTGTTGAACCTCAGACTGTTGGCTTCAACCCATCGATCCAGCCTGTCCTACCTACCCTCTAGCGGATCAGCTCTTCCTCCCACGTGCCAGGGCAGGGGGACACAGGGGCATAGACAGGATCCTACTCTAAGGCAGACACCTCTGTACTTCAGCTCCTTCTCTGCAGCAATCTTGCCCTCCACCAGGCATCCTCATTCACCTCCTCTTCCCTCGGGCTCTGTGCACACTGAGCTGTGGCCAAGACTGAGATGGACCCCTCAGGGCCATAGTGCAGTGTGAGCAAGTGCCATATCCTGATCCTTCCCCTCAGTGCTCCCAGACAACCACCAGTTTCCTGTGGGGATGGGTTTTTTGTTTGCACCCCCCACCCAAATGCATGACCCATCTCCATGGGGTCTCACTCTGTGAACGCTCTTCTTCCATGGGCTCTTCACAGTCTGTGTGGAGACAAGTGGTGCTGGCTCTGCTCAGGCCAAGGGGTCCTCCACCGTGGGGCGAGCACTCACTGAGCCAGCCCTGGGGCTGTGTCAGTCCTGGCCCTGAAGATGTGGGGCTGAGCTCAGCCCTCCCCTGAAGGATATACTCTCCCAAAGGTCTGGCACAGAGAACCCTCTTCTGAGCTGCAAATACATCACTACACTCTCAGACAGGAACATGAGTCAGAGAGAGATAAAATAAAAACAGGCCCAGTCCATCCTTGGGAAGATCTTTGTGATGGAAGATGTTTTCATGGAGACCATCAGAACATATTCATCTATATATATTATATAGAAAGAGATACAGGAATAGATGTGTGTGACTCCTTTCTCACTATTCCAGGAACAGCTCTCTGAGTAGATTAGCGCAAGGAAACAAATGAGCCGGAGTGAAGGACGAGGACGGTTTTGGGTGCTTGCCCTGAGCCCTCACCTGCCTGTCAGTGTTTGGAATCCCCTCAGGAAGGGTCAGCAAGTCACAGAGACCCCTGAATGGAGGAGGGAGGCAGTTTGGGTGCCACAGGCTGGACAACCATCGAACCCTCCTCCCTACTCAGCTCCCACAGGAGAGGTCTTTCACCCATTCGCACTGGGGAGCAGCTGCTTAAAACCCAGCCAAGGAACAGGGATCCTGTCTCAGCTCCTGTGGGTGCCTGCTTTAGGGGTAGACATGGCATCTTCTCGGCCATGGAAATATGGGCTAGCATTCAGGGCCTACTGTCACCTCCAGGCTCACTGCTATGGGGTCCCAGCCCAGCACTCGGGGCTCTGTACAGCTCTGTGCTGCAGCTCTGTGGTGGCCCCTGTCCCAGGGACCAGGGTAGCCCAGGAAGAGTTCCTGCGAAAAGAGCAGGTTGAGGCAGGAGATTGGACCATCCTGCCCAGAGGGACATAATAGGACTCTGCAGACCGGCACATATGGCTGGAAACTCTGCATGAGGTTTGCAGGATGGGAATGTCTAAGACTGCTGGGCCTGTTCAGCCTGAAGAAGAGAAGGCTGAGAGGGGACCTGCTCAGTCTCTATGAATACCTTAAGAGGGAGTGAGGAGCATGGGGCCAGCATCTTTCCAGTGGTGGCCAGTGATAGGACAAGAGGAAACAGCCACAAACTGAAGCACCAAAGGTTCCACAGAAACTTAAGGGAAAATTTCCTGACAGAGTGACAGAGCCCTGGAGTAGGTTGCCAAGAGAGGTTGTGGAATCTCTTTCTCTGGAGATCTTCAAAACCCGTTTGAACGCAATCCTGTGCGACGTGCTCTAGGTGACTTTGTGTGTGCAGGGGGGTTGGGCTAGATGATCTCTAAAGGTCCCTTCCAACCTTAATAATTCTATGATTCTATGTCCCTGCCAGCAGAAATATCCTCCAGCTGGACTCATCACTATTCCCACACCCCAGAGATCACGGGCTCTTGCAGGAGCACAGCCTGTCTCAGAGCCTGCTCTTCCCAAGTTGTTCCCCTTACCCACTGCTGGTTTGTGCTGCTTCACCTTCCCTGATCAGCTCTGGGGAGACATCCAGATCTGGGGAGGGAAACACAATCTCTGGGTCAAACTCCCACGTGGTTTTAATAAGAACAAATAGCAATGCATGGGATAAAAGTAGAGAAAAGATGAGAGAGGCAATGTCCAGCTCTTTCTGCTACTAGTGGCAGAAGGGAGAGCAGTCTCTGTCACTCATGACTCTCCAAGCCGCGCAGACCTCTCTTCTGTCCCAGCTGCACCCAACCTCATGGCAGTGATGGGCTCTCTCAGACCTGGGTTCAGGGACAGTCTGGCACCAGGGTCCAGTCTCACAGCCTTGGTGTCCTCATGAGGATGTGCCAGGGATGCTCCTTCAGCATCATCATACGCTGTGTCTGCGAAGGGAAAGGATGGGGCTGCTCTGATTGCCCTGGGGGCTCCATCACATCCCCAGCAGCGCACATTCCCCACTGGAAGCAGCAAGGCCAGTGCATTGCAGTCTGCCCCACACACATGCTCCTCCTGGGCTGTGAATCCCCTTCCTCCCTGTCTCTCACTGCCTGAGACCTTCAGTCCCCTAATCCCACCCCCATCTCCTCACCAGGAAAACTCCTGAGGTAGGTACCCTCCCCATGCCGGGACGCCGGGCTTTCAGGCTGCTGCCACTCTCCTGGCACTGAGGACAGCACCCCAGGAACCAGCAGCTGCATTTCCCCCCTCACCTCTCTGTGCCTCCTCAAGCCATTCACCATCCTCTGCTTCCCTGGGCACTTCCCAGTCTTGCTGGCCAGGAACAAGATCCTCCCCAGGGTCAGATTCTTCTCTGGCATCGTCATAGCCATCCGCTGGGTCACCTGTGGGCAGGACAGGGACCTCTGAAACGAGAGGGGAGCTGGTGATGACAGGAGCCCTCCCACAGAGCAGAGGAAAGAAGGACATGAAGGAACACAGGGCAGAGACACGGGTGTTGGCAGGGCCACAGAAGATCCAGCATCCTGGATCCAGGGTTATGGGAGTGTGTGTGAGGCAGCAGGGTGCCCTCTCCCCCTGCCACAGGGATAGCAGAGCTGGAGTCTGCACCGGGGCTGGGGATTCCCTGGGACAAACTCAGAGCCTGATGGAGGCAGGGACAAGCTGAGCCCAATAAGGCCCCATTCAGGCACCCAGCTCAGTGGGGCATGTCCAATGCTTGCCCACACTGCATGACTCCAGAGTCATTCCTGAAGGCAATTCCTCCCCATCCCAATGGTGACACTCAGTGACACAGCTATGGGGAGGAGAGACCAACCCTTCCCCTGCCTCCCTGCCCGTTACCTGGTGCTGACCCAGGATGTTCCTCACTGTCCCTGGACTCGAGCTGCAGCTTGGTCAGGGAGCCCTCTGAAGAGGAACCTGGCAAGAGGAGCAGTGAGTGTTATGGGGGTGAGCCCTGCTGACCCTGCCAATTGTCAGCCCTGCTCGTGATGGGGACCCACCTAGCAGGGACTGCGTGGGGAGGACGGCCCAGGGCTTGCCCTGCTCCCATGGGACAAATCCCATCTCCAAGGGCCTTTCAGAGCCGCCCTGGCCACCCCCTTCCCTTACCCAACAGGTACAACCGATGGGGGCAGCAGGACAGGCAGGGAGAAGCTGTGCCCGCGGGTTGGGATGGGCAGAGCAGGTCGGGAGGAAGCTCCTCGCCTGAGCCCAGCACTGGGCTGCTCTCCTGAAGGAACCCATGACCCCAGCACTGAGAACACAACTGGCCCGAGGGCTGCAATGGTCCCATCGTGGGTTAGGGCCAGTGGAAAGGGCCCTGCCATGTGCTCTGTCCCAGAACCGACCACACAGACCTGGAGGACCGAACCTCGCCTGCTTCTCCCACACTTGGCTGTAGTCGATCTCCTGGTACACGGCCTCAGAGAGGGGCTCCAGAGACCTCCTGGAGGCTGAGGATATGGGCAAGATCAGCACAGGCACATGGAGAGAGGAGAAGGACCCCGATGTGGGCACTCAGCCCTTCCACCCTAGCCAGATGAGCACTGACCCCACAGCCCAGACCCACTGCCCTGCCCAGGCACTACGGTCAGATCCCCAGTGACAGCAACGCCCCTGTAGAAATGGTCTGGGGCAATGTCACCTCATGCTCTCTTTTCAGACACAGCCCCCAATGTCCCTTTTGGCGCCAAGTCAGTCCCTGCTCTGACCAGGGAGCAGCTCCCATAGCTCCTCTCCCCAGAGAGCTTCTCACTCCCTGCCAGACTGGTCCATAAAATGATTCTGCCCTGACATGGGTGAACAGGGCAGGACAGAGAGAGCAGCCCAGGGACCGACTCCCATTCTGAGAGACTCCCTGCCCTGAGCTCCTCTTGGCACCGCTCCTGCCCCACAGCCTCCCCCTAGCACTGTCCAGAGCGCAGCCAGCAGCGTCCCTGGACGTCTCCTGCTGCTCCCATCTCCCCCAGCCCCTCGCTGCCTTTTCTCACCTCCTCTATCACCATCTCCTCCTGCATCAGCACTCCCACAGCTCCTGCTTGCGGGTGTCCCACAAATAGACAGTGAAGGAACAGGGAATAGAGCAGGAGGTAGCACCCCCACCCTCTGTGCCCTCACACACACCCCACAGCCCCCACAGGGCTGTCAAGAGGCATCGTCCACCCTGGTACCGATGGGGAAGGACCCACCTCTGCGCTGAGCCCTGGCTCTTTGCACTTGCCCTGCCAGGAGGGCCAGGAGCAGGCAGAGCAGGGCCCCCAGGATGATGCAGATGACAACAGGCACGGAGACTCCCCCGCTCTCCCTCACACGTCTCTGGGTGGGATCTGCATGGGCAGTGACATGGATGAGGCAGGACCTCACCTGGGGCATGCTGGGGCCCAGGGACACCCCAGTCCTGAACCATTGCACATGGCAGGGCTGGGGGAGCCTGTGCTGGTTTGTGGGGCAGCTCTCACACTGCTGGGTGATCCACAGCCCTCCACAAATCCACCCGCTCCCACCCCTGGGCCTCCTCTCTGAGGCCCTGCACCCCAGCACAGGGCCCCTTCCTTTGGGCTGCAGGTCACAGCCTGGCCCCAGGGAGACCCAACCCAGGGAGGAGGGCAGGTTACCTGCTCACAGGGCTGCTGTTGTCATCCTGGGTGCAGCTGCAGAGCAGGGAGAGAGATGTGGCTGTGCCTGTGCATGTCCCCTCCAAGTGCCATCAGAACAGTCCTTCCCTGGGTGCCCATGACAGGCCCTGGGCTCTCTGCTCTGGGCCATGGGGAGGACAGCACGGACAGTCCAGGACAGGCATTCAGGGGGCTGCAGAACCCCACAGGCAAAGGCATGAGGACACCCTGCCCCGTAACATCTGCTCCCCACCTGGCACCAGGCACCCAACTTCTGCAGGGACATCCCTGCTCTGAGGAGTCTGGGGCCCTGTGAGGGCCCAGCTGGGATAACATGTCCCCAAACAAGGGGACCAAGCACTGCCACTCACCGGAGCAATTCACAGCAGCATCTTCCTTGTGCTGGCAGGCACCGCTGTTGCCACACTGCACCGTGCACTCCCAGAGAGACCGCTCTGTCCCTCTGCACTTCACTTGCTGCAGCCAGATGGGACCCGTCCCCTCCCCAAACGCAGCCTCCCCCAGGGCAGACACGGCAGGGCCGCAGCCCAGCTGCCTGCAGGCCACCTCAGCATCCTTCATGTCCCAGGAGTCGTCACACACCGTCCCCCAGGCACCGTGGTGCCAAACCTCCACTCTGCCCGAGCAGCCGTCCTCTCCTCCCACGACACGAATCTTCTGCATCTCTGGAAAACACAGAACCCTCCATGTGATTGGGGTGGTTGGGAGGGCCTGGCCAGGTGAGAAGGGCACAGGGAGCAGCAGTTACCTGTGCAGCTCGTAGAGTTGGGGCACTCTGCCGCTAGGGCTGGAGGGGTTTCTGGTCGTCTCCCTGTAGAAGGAAACGCTACAGTGAAAGAAGGGGCTGCTTTTTGGGGATCATGTGGACAGGATCAGGACTGAGCTGTGCTTGAACCTCCCAGCACCTCCCCCTGCTCGTGGACAAAGGTGAACCCCCCTGATAATGCAGTGTGTAACAGTGCTGAACTCCAGGGTTACCTTGGCTGCTCACCCCAAGAGGTTTCCTGGTTAGCAGAGGAGCAGGAGCATGTCCCCAAGGGGAGGCTGTTTCCAAACTCCGATGCCAGCAATGCCCTGGGCAGGGCCTGGTTCCTACATAACCTCGAGCCACCAGCACCGTGTTCTCTCTCCCCCTTCCCATTCCCTCAGCAAACCACGGCCATGAGTGGAATGCTCTGCATGGACTTCCCAAGCTAAAAGGTAATTGTCTGGGCCCCGTCTATTCACAACAGAGATCAACAGGCACCTCCAAGAGGTGTCCAAGGTGTAGTAGAGGAGATCACCAAGGTGAGGTGGAGGCTGCATGTGCCTCTTCCCCTCATTGGCCATGCAGGTAGCTCAGGGCAGCTACTGCTCATGGATATGTTGTATTTGTGTCACTGACAGCAGAATGATCTCATATGGAAAGTAAAAGCCACTCCAGACCCGTTCTCAACATTGTGCCTTGCTGAACAGGGAGCGAGACCTGCTGTGAGCTTTGCGCCCACATGGCTCCAGCATTACCATTGCAGGTGATGTGGGTCTCTTCTCGTTGGTCATCACAGGACTGTGGGTTCCAGGGATCAGAGGGGCACTGCCAAAAGGAGCTGTTCCTCTTCCCACACTCAACATGATCCAGCCATGTATGGTCAGATACCTTCCTATATGGCAGGTCTGTTTCAAGGAATCCTCCATCTCCACAGCCCAGCTGTTTGCACACCAGAGACACGGTGCTCGAAGTCATCGAGTTGGAGCAAACACTCCCCCATGACCCGTTGTAGAAAACCTGCAGGCGCCCAGAGCAGCCATCACTGTTCTCCAGCCTCAAGGCCACAAACTCTGGAAGGAAAAACACAAAGCTGGGGGGGACAAGCTGGTCCTGGAGTGAGCAGAGATAAACATAACAAGAATTCCTTAGGGCATTCTATGGCATCCGTGAATAGGGAGGATTATTCTAAGAATCATAGATTGCTTAAGGTTGGAAGAGACTTTTAGAGGTCATCTAGTCCAATCACCCTGCACACGCAGGGTCACCTAGAGCATGTGACACAGGACTGTGTCCAAGTGGGTTTTGAAGATCTGCAGAGAAGGAGACTCCACAACCTCTCTGGGCAGCCTGTTCCAGGGCTCTGTCACCCTCATTGCCAATAAATTTTTCCTTAAGTTTCTGTGGAACATTTGATGCCTTAGTTTTTGGCCGTTTCCTCTAGTTCTATCAGTGGCCACCACTGAAAAGAGGCTAGTACCATCCTCCTCACTGCCTCCCTTGAGGTACTTCTAGACACTGCTCAGGTCCCCTCTCAGCCTTCTCTTCTCCAGCTGAACAGGCCCAGCTCCCTCAGCCTCTCCTCATAGGGCAGATGTTCCAGGCCCCTGATCATCCTTGTAGCCCTGCGCTGGACTCTCTCCAGCAGCTCCACATCCCTCTTGTCCTGTGGAGCCCAGAACTGGACACAATACTCCAGATGTGGCCTCACCAGGGCTGAGTAGAGGGGCAGGATCACCTCCCTCGACCTGCTGGAGACGCTCTTCTTAATGCAGCCCAGGATTCCATTGGCCTTTTTGACCACGAGGGCACACTGCTGCCTCATGGTCAACTTGTCGTCCACCATGACACCCAGGTCTTTCTCTGCAGAGCTGCTCTCCACAAGGTCGGTCCCCAGCCTGTACTGGTGTCTGCGGTTATTCCTCCCCAGGTGCAGAACCTTGCACTTGGCCTTGTTGAATTGCATGAGGTTTTTCACTGCCCAGTTGTCCAGTCTGTCCAGGTCCCTCTGGATGGCAGCGCAGCCCTCTGGGGTATCGGCTACTCCTCCCAGTTTGGTATCATCAGCAAACTTGCTGAGGGAGCACTCTGTGCCTTCATCCAGGACATTGATGAATAAATTGAACAGGACTGGACCAAGGACTGACCCCTGGGGGACCCCGCTAGCTACAGGCCTCCAACTAGACTCTGCACCGCTGATCACCACTCTCTGGGCCCTGCCATCCAGCCAGTTCCTAATCCACCTCACTGTCCACTCATCTATCCCACATTGCTGAGCTTGCCCGGGAGGATGTTGTGAGGGACGGTGTCAAAAACCTTGGTGAGGAGCACGGGAGGAGAATGGGAAGCATGATGAGATGGACGAGGAGGAGGAGAATCAGCATGAGAAGAAGGAGGAAGAGAATCAGCATAAGAAGGAGAATGGGAAGCATGATGAGAAGGAGGAGGAGGAGAATCATCATGAGAAGGAGAATGGGAAGGAGAATGGGAAGGCGATCAGCATGAGACGGGGAATGGGAAGGAGAATGGGAAGGAGGATCAGCATGGGAAGGATGAGGAGGAGGATGGGAAGGAGGATCAGGAGGAGGAGTAGGAGGCGGCGGCGGTGGATTTGGGTCCTTGCAGCTCCCCTGCATCTCATGGGCACCACAGGTGGCCCCTGGTGCTGCGTGGCCCTGCTGGTCACCTGGCCTTGCTGCTGCGTGGCCAGCACTGGGGCCACTGTGAGGCGCAGCCCTGGGAAGCATCCGTGTTCCCGTGGCGATAACTGCCCCTCTGGGATGTTCCACTGCTCCGTGGGGGAGGAGGGCAGCGGCAGGGGCCAGGGGGGCCGCCATGAGGAAGGGTCTGCATGTGCTGGACTCCCCCTGGCACTGCTGAGCCTGGCGGCAGAGAGCAGTGCGTGGCCTTGGGCTTGCTGGGTGGGCAAGTCTGGAGTGAGGAGCTGGAGAGCGCAGAGCCCCATGTGGAGCGAGGCTGCAAAGGGCACCCAAGGGAAGGGTGAGGCTGTGTCAACACTCAGGCTTGGCCCACTTGGTGGTTCGGGTGAGGAACAGGGTTGCTCCCAACCAACCTGGGTTCCCATCCTACAGCCGAACGCTGTCACTCACGCGCATCCGTCCCAGAGCCCGGCCCCAACCCTCGGCTTTCCCCAACCCTCCTGCCGCTGCCGGACGGGATTTCCGCCCTTTACAGCCTCTCCCTTCTTCCCCTTTTCCCAGGCTTCCCTATTACCACATTCCTGTTCCCTGGTTAGTCCAGCTGGGCTCCAGAGGGGTTTCCTCATTTTACAAACCATTTGTATGGAGCATTCCGCTGCTTGACGGATGCTTAATTAGGAGCTGCCTTTCCTGAGCTTTCGAAACTACTTTCCTTTCTCCCACGATTTCCCCCCAAAAAAATCTCTCTTGGAAGAAGCAAAAAAAAAAAACAAACAAAACAGAGAAAAAATAACAGGCAGCAGAGGGGATCATCATTGGCCTCCTCCTCGGGCGGTTTTGGGACCGTTTTAGCCGTTTTAGGGACCACTTCTCGGCTGTTTTTAGGGGCCGGTTCTCGGCTCCTGGCTGTGCAGGCACCGCCTGATGGCAAAATGGCGGCACTGCGCGTGCGCGGGGGGGGAGCGCGACGGCGCACCGTGCATGCGCTGTTCTCCGCGCGGGAGGGGGCGCGCGCGGCTCCTGCGCACCGCGCATGCGCTGTTCTCCGTGAGGGAGGGGGGCGCGGCTCCTGCGCACCGCGCATGCGCTGTTCTCCGTGAGGGAGGGGGGCGCGCGGCTCGTGCCGGAGTTGGGGAGTCCTCTCGCGGGGTGGGGGGGAGGTGAGAGGGGGGTGGAGAAGATTTTGGGGTGAAAAATTGGGATTTTCGGGAGGCAGGAGGGGCCTGGGAAGGAGGTTTTGGGGGAAACACAGGGATTTGGGGAGGGCTGAAGGATCTGGGGTGGAAACAGGGGCTTGGGGGGGTTGGGGGGTCTCGGGAGGGGCTGGGGGCCTTGAGGGGCCCTGGGGCAGATAGGAGGGACATGGGGGGTCTTGGGGCAAATTGGGGAGATTTGGGGGGAAAGTGGGGCGATAATCGGGGGTCTTGGGACATATGGGGGCTTTTGGGGCAGATAGAGGGGATATCGGGGGTCTTGGGGGGGGGCGCTTAGGGGGGCTGGGGGGCGGATTCCGGGACGGGGCGGGGTTTGTTTGGGGGCAAAACGGGGCCGTTTTGGGCAGCCCTCAGCAGGGGGGGAGGTGTCAGAGCCCTGAGGAGGCCACTGGGGGCGGGGCCTGCGGCAGGAGACGCCTCCTCTCCTGGCAAGGGCACGCCCACAGAAAGGACACGCCCACAGAAAGGACACGCCCCCTTTTCCAACCTCCCCCCCCCATTGGCTGCAACGAAGCTGCGGGGGGTGGGTGGAGGTGCTGGGCGTGGCCAAGCCCCCCCTGTGCTGCTGGGGAGCCTCCCGATTGGCTGAACCCCTCCTGCATTGACCCCCCTTGGCCCCCTTGAGCCCCTCTTGGCCCCATTGAGTCTCCCTTGGCCCAGTTGACCCTATAGGGACACTTGGCCCCATTGAGCCCCCCCAGTAGCTCCCCTTGACCCCCCATTGGCCCAGTTGACCCTGTAGGCCTCATTGAGCCCCCCTTGGCCCCATTGACTCCCCTTGGCCCAATTGACCCGCCTGACCCCCTCCCAATAGCCCCCATTGACCCCCTCTTGTCCCAGTTGCCCCTATGGCCCATTGATCCCCCTCTTGGTCCCCCCTTGGCCCCACTGACCCCCCCATTGACCTTGTTTCCCCCCCCCCCAAGTAGTCCCCATTGGCCCAGTTCCCCCCATGGCCCCCATTAACCCGTCGGCCACCAGCTTCTCCTGCCAAGATGGTGCCCAGGGTCCCCAAGTCCCCCCCAGTTACTGCAAAGACTCCAAAATACCAAGAAACTACCCCAAATACCCCCAGTTTGACCAATATTGGGGCCCAGGGGTGGTGACCATTTGAAGATGTCACTAAATACTCCAAATCTCCACGATTACCCCCAAAATGTCCTCAGATACCACCACAACCCTCCAAAATACCCCCCAAACACCCTGAATAACCCCCAAAATGCTCCAAATACCCCCCAGGACGTAGAGGCCATGAGGTTCTCCTGGGAGGATGGGGCCCAGACACCAAAAATACCCCCCAAATATTCCCAAATACCCCAGAATACCCCTAAATACTCCCCAAACACCCCGAAACACCAATTCTCCCCCTAAAATATCCCCAATAGCCCCCGAAAACACACTCAGGATGCGGTGACCGAAAGGTCCTTCGGCAGGAATGGTACCTTGGTACCCCCCAAATACCCCCCAATACCCTCCCAAATGGACAAAATACCCCAAAATGACCCAAATTCAATGAATCTCCCCCCAAAATATCTCCCTGGGGATTTGGTGGCCACCAGGTCCTCTTCCAGGGATGTCTCCCTAACTGCCAGCCCCCCAAATCCCCAGGATCCCCCAAAAGACCCCAAAATGCCCCAATTTGCCCCAAAACGGCACCCCCGAGGCCCCAGCTGGCTCCAGAGATGGGCCAGGATCATCTCGGGGTGGAGGACGTCAACCCGGAGAGCTTCAAGGGGGGCAGCGTTAGGCCAGGGCGCTGTGGGGGGTGCCCCATAGAGACGGGGGGACCCACTGGGGACCCAGAGGGAGCAGGTGGCCCCATAGGAGACCCATAGGGATCTCCAGGACACCTAGGAGACCCATAGGGAGATGGAGACCCATAGAAGACCCATAGGGACACGGAGACCCACAGCTACCCGGCAGCTCCATCAATCACCCCCACCCAACCACGGAGGCCCCTCGGTGGCCGTAGCTCCTCCCCCTTGGCCCCATAGGCCCCGCCCCCCCACACACACCTTGTGGGCAGCCCAGTCCATCCAGCCCTTGGTGTGGGGCTCCATGTTGAGCAGCACCAGCCCCTCCACAGCCACGGGGCTCATCGGCTATGGGGTGGGGGACAACACGGGAGTCACAGGGGGCAGCCTGACCCCCAGGGACGCCCGCAGCCCCACAGATCTGCCCCCCGGCCCCACAGATACCCCCACCAGCTCCCGCACCGAGGCTGATGATGCTGCGGCCGCTGCGGGGACACGTGATTGGTCACTGCTCCATAGGGCTCCCCTGAGCCGCTATAGCCCCACGCGTGCCCCATAGCTGCCCCAAAG
The DNA here is from genome assembly GCF_059628265.1 of Tinamus guttatus. Taxonomy (NCBI): domain Eukaryota; kingdom Metazoa; phylum Chordata; class Aves; order Tinamiformes; family Tinamidae; genus Tinamus; species Tinamus guttatus. The sequence continues at coordinate 102,151 of NW_028289393.1, forward strand.
AGCGCCCCCAACTGTACCCCTTTATTACCTTCAACTACCCCTTAGTTATCCTTAATTGCCCCTTCATTAACCTTAATTACCCTCGACTACCCCTTAATTACTCCTTCATTGACCTTAATTACCCCTGAATGACCCTTCATTAACCCTTCGTTGACCCCAATCAGCCCTTCACTGACCTTAATTAAGCCTTGATGGACCCTCATTGACCCCCTTTACCCCCAATGCCCCCCCTTTGGCCATACCTGACCCCTAATTAACCCCTACTTCCCCCTCATTAATTTACACCATCGACAATAAATTTACCCCAAACGACCCCCAATGCAGCCCCATTGTCCTAATTAACCCCTAAT